>NW_026868214.1:0-64974 GCF_020745735.1 Hemiscyllium ocellatum | reverse complement strand
TCGGACTGAGGAGTGGGACTGGGCCATTAGGCACTTTGTCTTGGCTCTGTCTCGCACTAAGATCGTAGCTGATCTGATTGTGGTCTCAGCAGTACTTCTTCTGTACGTGCACCATTTTCCTACATTCACTTGTCTATCAATATTTAACAGACACAACTTTTGAATAAATGTAAACATCCAGGCACCACAAACTTCTGGGGAACGGGATTCCCACTTGAAATAGCCCTTTTAGAATTTGTCATTCGTGGTCCAATCAATGTTGCAGGGTCAGTGTTTCCTTTTGTAGTCAGACTGCTCCACTCTGTTTACAACAAATTTCAAAGTTTGTTGATATAACTAATGATATAAACGTCAGCCTGGCTCATCCTTTACAAAATTGTCAAACACACACACACACACACACACACCACACACTCACACACACACACACACACACACACACACACACACACACACACACACACACACACACATCTCAAGACAAATAGAAAGAGAAATGAAAGCGTTCCAGAGTGTCATAATAGTTGAACTCATAAAAAATGGATAGATGATAGACAGTCCCAACTTTATTCTGTCCTCTGAAGTTATTAGATTAGATTCACTACAGTGTGGAAACAGGCCCTTCGGCCAACAAGTCCACACCGACCCTCCGAAAAGTAACCAAACAGTTCCATTTCCCTCTGGCTAATGCACTTATCACTATGGGCAATTTAGCAAGGCTAATTTACCGGACCTGCACGAGGAAATCCGAGCACTTGGAGGAGACCAACGCAGACAGACACCAGGGGAATATGCAAACTCCACACAGGCAGTCGCCCGAGGCTGGAATCAAACTGGGACCCTGGTGCTGTGAGGTAGCAGTGCTAACCACTGATCCACCGTGCCGCCCATTCTGCGCAAACAAGCTGCTTGCAATGCGATTTCTACCCAGAATAGTTGGATTTAGCTGAATTCCCTTTGCTTCAGACGGTCGGGAGATTCCAATGAATCTCTCAAGAGGAATTCTCCACGACTCATCAGGTAGCGGAGAGTCAGGGCTTTACTGTTGTCAGGTGAAACACACTAACAGAGAGGGATCAATCAGTTGCTGCTTCTCCGACAGGGAACATTGTTCTCCCTCTCTGTGATGTAAACATGCAATCATGTCAACTGAACACCAAACTGGACCGTGTGCACTCGTTGTGAACATTCTCTGGAACGGATAATAATGGACGATATGCAAGTGTATCATTGTTGTTGTTATACACTGTGCCTTGCATTAGCAAAAAAGAAAATTCCTGCTTTATAATTTGATGATATGTAGGTATGCATATGGTTATTTTTTGAAAATCGTTTGATGTCTTCAAAATATCTGTGCGAAAATCAATACATTTTATTCTTAACATTTATTACATAGTTTTAGTGTCCCTGAGAAGAGAACATATGTATCCAGCTGATTTTTCTCAATATTGTGTATGCTTCAAAAAGATTTCTCATCTAAGACCAAAACTGATAATGTTTCAGAACAAAAGGCCTTCACTCCAGGAAAATTTTAACAAAATATTGTTGATAAGCTTCTAAAACAATTATCTTGTTTTTAGGTTAAGGGATCAAAACTGCACATAATGTGTCATATGTGGTCTCAGCAATGCCCGTACAGATGTAGACCCGAAAAATGTGATTCTGGAAAATAACAACAGGTCAGGCAGCACCAACGAACAGGAGACTCGATGTTTATGGCACATTCCTGATGAAGGACTTATACCGTGACACCAATTCTCCTGCTCCTCGGATGCTGTCTGATTGGCTGTGCTTTTCCAGCCTCACACTGTTCGACACTGATCTCCAGCATCTGCACTCCTCTGTAACTCGTTAAAGAGGCAGACTGGTTTTCTCCAGTCTCATGTTAACGATAAAGACTGGTTGAATGAGGTGGTCCCCTGTCTCTGTCCCAGCTTCGACGGGTGGATGGAGGGCACAATACATGGGGTAGTGGCAGCAGTATATCCCTGTAACAGCATCGAGGGTGGATTGAGGGAACAACACGTGGGGTAGGGCCAGCAGTTGGCTATTCGGTGCCACCAGTCAGAATGCTCATGGCTGATCTGATTGTGTTTGACCATTTATCTCCTGTCTGTTCCCAATAAATATTGACTGTCCTGTCCAGCAAAGATCAGTCGACCTCAGTCTTGAATATCTTCAAAAACCGAGTCTTCACTGCTCCTTGAGGATGAGGACCCTACAGATAGTACAACACTAAAGTGAAAGGGGCGACCTTATTTCAGTGTGGGACCCGTTATATTAAACTGTGTTAACCTCTCTTGAAAACACAAGGACAGAATAATTAGGCATAGACATAAACCATTCAGCCCTCTAAACCTGTCCAATAGTACCACTGACTCTTTTCTATCAAATATGTATTATACTCATTCTCTGCTCCTGTCCCAGGAAGAGAATAACTGATAGCATGACACCACACGAGCATTAAAAACGCAGAATTAGGCCATTCGGCCCATCGACTCTGAATGCCATTTAATACAGGCTGAGAGGTTTCTCAACATCATTCTACTGACTACTCTCTGTAACTCTTGACATGCTTATTTATCAAAAACCTATCTATCTCTGTCTTATAAGCACTAGTATCTGTGTCTCTGTGCGTCCATATGTGTACTTGTGTGTGTTTGTTCATGTGTCTGTGTGTTTGTGTATTTATGTGCTGACGTTGGTTTATCTGTGTATTACCCTGTGCGTTTTACTTGTGCTTGTGCCTATTTGTGTACGACTGTCTTTGTCTCCGTATGCCACTACTTGTGTGCGGTTCTATCTCCGTGTAAGTACTATGAGTGTCAGTATATTAGCGTGTTTACATATGTCTCTGAATATTTTTGTGCCTGTATCTCTTTGCAATGAAGTATTTGTTGTTTTGGGAGGGAGAAAATCGTGAGAACAGACAGCGTGGTAAATGTTCGAATTGCCCTTCACTGAATATTGTTTTTTACTCAGTTGGAGGGGCATGGATGTCACAGAATCTCCATACGACACGTCCCGGTCCACTCCGGCTCCTACCAGGGTCCTCCTCACATGGCGTGGGTGGGGCGGGGGGGGGGTGGAGGATGGGTCAGATATCAGGTGCTCCACCATCTGGCTTGGTCTTTTCTCTCTTATTACAGTCCGCTTCTCCTGGAATGGGAGAACGGCGGGGAGGAGTGATGGTGGGGGTGTGTGGCCCTGCTCTTCGAGCTGGTGTAGGTGGAGGGGGAGGGGGAATGGTGAGGAATCCGGAGGGAGACAGTCCGCAGTGTTGTATCCATGCAGTGTTATTAGTGTTGGGAGTATAGTGGAGGGAGAGAGAGCGCGCGGGTTGGGGGTGGGGTGGGAAAGGTGCTGAATTCAATAGTGAGAGTGGTAGTGCATGAGCCTTATTTGGAGATCGAGTGTGTGCCTTGTTAGTGGTAGGTGCTATAACAGGTAGTGAGTGTGAGGCAGCAGAGAGAGTACGGTAACAGTTAACCTGACAGAGTGGGGAGAATATTGATGCTTGTCCTGCGATGCTGGTCATTTCTTCAGATCATGTCAGTGTCAAGGTGACCCTCCCCGAATGTCTTGTCCAAGTCTATCACTAATAACGCCACAGACCCTGTCCCTCAGATTCCACAGAAGCAGTTTGGGTGGATCTTACAAATAGGAAGGAGAAACAAGCATTGGTGTATTATGTATCTAAACCAATGCTCTCGTGCAAATTCTGTGCATTGTATACTGTAGAAATTAGAGATGCAAATATTGTGGGTGCTGCAGTATTATTGAATGATCTTAAATTGCATCTAAATTACGTTAATTAAGTGACTGCTATTGTTGTGAAAAAGAAATTCCATCAGCGTAAAACAGGTTGCTTGAAGAGTATGTTGTGACTCTAACAAGAGAGGAGGTTATTTTCGATTTGGTGTTGTGTGCTCAGAAGGACTCATTAATAACCTTGCTCTGAGGACTAAAGACGTTAATATGTTGTATTTTACATGGCGCTTGCATACAATATCGAATGTTTGAGCGTGAAGTGGTAGACAAGCAATGGTTGTTATAGTCATAGAACCATGGAGCCCGGCAGCTTGGACACAGACCCTTTGGACCAAAGTGTTCCGTGCCGACCAAAATGTCCATCCTGCTCATTCCATTTCCCTGCCCTTGCACCTTATTCTTCTAAAACTTTCCTATCCGCAGATTTGTCTAAAAGTCTTTTGAACGTTGTTAATGTACGTGCCTCAAACAAACCGCTGTCTGCTAATTCCATATGTGTACCAACCTCTGCATAAAAAAGTTGACGCTCAGGATCCTTTTTATTCTTTCACCTCTAACCTGATGTCCTCTAGACCTTGATTCCCAAAACTGGCAAAAAGAATGTGTGTATTCACCTTATCCAAGCATCTCATGATTTTATACTTTTCTATACAATTTCCCCTCAGTTTCTTACACTCAAAGGAAAATATTCTGGCCGGTCCAAACTCTCCCTACAACTCAGACCGTCGAGTACAGGCAACATCCTTGTAAATTTCTTCAGTCCTCTTTCCAGTTTAATCACATCCTTCCTATGGCAAAGTGAACAAAACCGAACACAATACTCGAAGTGCATGCCTCACCAGCGTCCTGTCTAACTGCAATATAACTCGCCAACTTCTATACTCAATGCTCTGACTGATGAAGGCCAGTGTGCCAAAAGCCTTTTTCACTGCCGTGTCTAAGTGGAACTACTTTCAGAGAACTACGGACCTGAGCTTCAAGGTCCTTCTGTTCCCCTACAATCCTTCGGTGTCTAACATTCATCATGAAACTCCAACCTGCATTTGACTTTCCAAAATGCAACACCCCACATATATCTATATTAATTTCTATTTGCCATTTCTCGGCACACTTCTCCAGCTGATAAAGGTCCTGCAGCAATTTCTGATAATTTTTCTCACTGTTCACAGTACTGCCTATTTTATTGTCATCATCCGAATTACTAAACATGCTTTGTACATTCTCATCCAAATCATTGCTATAGATAATAAACAGTAATAGGTCCAGCACCGACCCCTGAGACACATCACTAGTCACAGGCCTCCAGTCCAATAAGCATCCTTCCAGTATTAGCCTCTGCTTTCTCCCATCAAGCTAATTGAGTGTCCAATTTGTCAGATCCCCCTGAATTCCATGCCATCGAACCTTTCAGAGCAGCCTATCATGTGGAATCTTATCAAAGGCCTTTCTGAAAACTAGATAGACTACGTCTACCAACTACCACCTGTTGAGGTCCCTTCCTCAAAAGAACGCGAAAGAAATATTAGCCATGATATCCAGTGCACAAAGCAGTGCTGACTGCTCCTTATGAAACCGTGTCTTTTCAAATGCATGCATATGTTATCTCTCAGAACCTTCTCAAGGAAATTACATGTCACAGTTGTTAAGCTAACTGGTCTATAGTTTACAGGTTCTTCTTCGCAGCCCTCCTTGAACAAGGGCACAATGTTCACGACCCTCTAGTCTTCTGGGACCTCCCCCATGACAGGGGTGATGGAAGATCAGCCAGGGCCCCCGCAATATCTTCTCTCGCCTCTTGCTGTGTTCTTGGATGCACCTGTTCAGGACCAGGAGATCTAGAGAAATCCTGCAATGTCTGAAAAATATGTCTATTTCTTTCAGGTAGAATCACCAAAGAAAGGGCAAGTGACTTCATGAAGGTTAACATAATAAATTAAAGATTATATTAATCATAGGAAGTGAGCTCAGGAGAATTTTAGACATTGTGGCAACCAGAGAATTCTCAGAAATTTGTTTGTGTGGAGTTTGCATATTCTCCCCATGTCTGCGTGGGTTTCCTCTGGGTGCTCCGGTTTCCTCCCATAGTCCAAAGAATTACAGGTTAAGTGAATTGGCCATGCTTATTTGTGCAAAGTATTCAGGGATGTGTAGATTAGGTCGCAAAATGTAGAATTGGATGGGAATGGGTCTGGGTGGTTACTCTTCGGAGGGGCAGGGTGGACTTGCTGAACCAAAAGGCCTTTTCCACACTGTGGGCTTTTAATGATTCTGTGAAAGAAGAACACAAAGACTACATAAATCTACAATATGTATTCCAAAGAAAACAAAATAAAAGCAGAGTCAAATGTGGAATTTTCTAATCAGGAGAGGAGAGGTTATTGAGGAGAACAGGGAAATGGCCAAGAAAGTAACCAGTTCCTTTGCATCTGTCATCAAGGAGGAAGATCCATAAAATTGCTGAGTAACACCAAATGATCACATGGAACTTGTGGAACTAAAGACATAAAGTCAATTCATATCAGTAACAAGGTAGTAGTTGAAGGCTAGCAGAGTAGTATTGTCGCTGGATTGAGCATTGCTAAGTCTGATGAGCCAGTTGTACTTCGTATCAAAATATTAGAAATAAATCAGCAATAGACGCATTTTGTTGTGCTGTCGATGACTGTTTTATTTTCCTGTACATTCTGCAGAGGCTGGAAGTTAGTAAATGTGTTCCAAGCACTGGCGATAAATGGAAGGGATTCAAGCATCTGCAAAGGGAAGAAGAGATAGTGTGAAGAACTGCAGACCAATTAACTTGGCATCTGTAGGTAAACTGATGGAGCCGATTATGTAGGATCTGATATTGGATATTTAGAAATTAACAGCAACATTGGAGAGGATCAGTATGCACTGACAGAGTCTGATAGAGTCTTCATATTTGACAAACTTCAGAATGATTTGAACTTGTTTATTGCAAAGTAGAAATGGCGTATTTCGATTTTCAGAAGGCTTTTTTTATAAGAACTCATGCAATGAATTCATAAATAAAGTAATGCGAATGGTAATTGGAGGAATATATAAAAGTGAAAAGTTAAAGTCAGGTTCGCCTTCATATAAGAGAATCAGGACATAGTCGGAAGGTCATGCTGAAGCAGTTTCACAGCTTGTTAATGAAACTGTACATAGCGTATTGAGTCCAGTGTTGGTGACCCAATCTGAGAAAGAATATAATCCCCACGGAGGGTGTGCAATGGATATTCTCCAGATTTATCCCTCAGATGGCGATATTGCCTTATGTGGAAACTCGGCCTGTGTTCTTTGAAGTTTCAAAGAATGAGAGATGATCATAATGAAATTTAGAGAAGTCACTGAACACATGACAAGGTGGAAATAAACAGGGTTTTTCTCTGGCTGTCTACTCTATATTTAAGGCAAATTATTGCAGGCAAAGGATAGACCATTTCAAACTGCAATTAGAAGGCCATTCTTCATTTGAAGGAGACTGACTAACACAGCGACATGGAAACCTGCTGGCAGGAAAGATTGAGGAGAATCCCCAAATATACTACAGGTCGGTCAAGTGGAGCAGAATAACCAGGGAAAAGGTAGGACTTACTAGTAATTTGCCAAGTTGTATCCAAATCATCTTAGTGGTAGGAGACAGAAGGTCTGCTGGTAGAAATCTGTTTGCTTGACTGGAGACCGGTATCCAATCGTGTACCACAGGGATCAGTGCTGTGTCCCATTTTATTTGTGATTCAGAGATGCCAGTGTTGGACTGGCTTGGGCAAAGTTAAAAATTTACAGAACACTCGATGATAATCCAACTGTTTATTTAAGCACGACATTTCGAACAGCATAATCACGCGATGAAGAAGCAGCACTGCGAAAGCTAGTGCGTGTGAATAAAACTGTTGGATTATAACCTGTTGTTGTGTGGTTTTTAACCTTATTATTTGTAGCATTCATAAATGATGCAGCTGTGAATTTGGGGGGTGGGGCGGGTTAGGGTGAGTGTGATAAATCAGTTTGCGTTTGACACAAAGTTTGGCTGGTTGGTTGGCAGTGAGGAGGAAGGCCTTATATTACAGGAAGATACAGATGGAATGATCAAATTGGTGGATCAATGGCCAATAGAATGTAACCCTGGTAAATATGAAGTGATGTACTTTGGAAGAAGGAACCAGACAGGGGAGGATTCAATGAATAGCAGCACACTAGGAAGCTCAGAGGGTGCTGGAAACATCCCTGAATGTGATTAAACAGGTTAATGCACAAGTTGACAAAGCATAGCGAACATAAACATAGCCTTTATTCATGGAGGCACAGATTACAAGAGCTATGTGGAACTTTGGTAAGGCCAAATGGAATACTATGTACATTTCTGGGAGTCACATTACAGGAAGTATGTGATTGCACTGGGCAGGGTGCAGTAGAGATTCACCAGGATGTTCCCTTGAATGGAGTAGATCAGCTCGGGTTGTTTCCTTTGAAGCAGAGAAGGCTGAGAGGGACGTTCTTCAGAAGGATAAGATTACCAGGGGCATCGACAGCATGGATAGACAGCAGCTGTTCCTTTCAGTCAAAGGGCGAAAAACAAGAGAGTACCATGTTAAAGTGAAGGGTTTGATGTTTAGTGAGGATTTGACGATTGTTTTTCATCCAGAGCCTGTTGGGGTCATGAATGCACTTCCTGAGAGGGCAGGTAACCTCACAACCGTTAATAAATACGTGGTCGTGCCCTTGAAGTGCCATAATATACATGGCTATGGGCCTCATTTTGGAAAGTGGAACTAATGTAGATCGTACTGTATTTATGACAGTACAGAGCCAGTGCTTCTGTGATTGTATGGGTTGGACGGTCAATCATTGAGCAGCATAAGACATGAATTGATGAGCTTCTGAAGAATGTATTAACTAGGGTTATAAAAGTGAACTTGCCTCCATGAGCTAGAACAAGGAATGCTAAAAGTGTCTAATAGCCTGCTCCCTTCCTGATATTTCTGTGCAATCTGTGGCAAAGCTCTGTCATTGTTCTCACAAGCTCTCAAACTTTAAGAAGGCAGCATCTGTCTGGTCGACAGGACTGTGTTTCCCGTTCCCTTTTCCAAAACCAAGCTTGTTGCCGTGTTCTGTCTGGTTTTATCCTTTAAGATCTCAGAACAATTTGATACAATTGAGTGTCTTGCTTGGCTACTTCAGAGACCATTGTAGAGTTTATCAAATGTCTGTGTGTCTGGAGACACTTGTAGGCCAGACCAGGAAGCACGGGAGATTCACTTCCTGAAAGGACATTGGGGAAGGAACAGATGTTTACAATGGACATTAGATTGAAGGCCAATATTACTGGCACCAGATTTTATGTCTCGATATTTTGTGAATTGTTTTTAACTTCCACCAGCTGCCAGAGCATTATCCCGGTCTGGATCAGTATTCCAGTGACATTTGCACAACAGCACCATCTCAACATGGGGACCTATCGGAAACCAGACTGAGCACATTATTTCTGTGCTGTATGACAGCTCTGTCAAAAAGAACTCCCACCAATGTGATAATCGTGACGGGACTGAAGGCGTGGTAAATGGTCAGACTGTAGTCATTCCCTTGTTGTGGGACTGGATATTGTTGAGGAACTTTCCAGTTGGCCAGGCAGATGTCGGAGTTGGAGCTGGATTGAAAAAAACTTCACCAGCGACACGGCTTGTTGTGCAGCACAATCTTCATTCCTATTGCGGGAATGGTGTCCGGGTCCATTGCCGTTGTCATATCTACTGTGTTCAGCCATTTCTTCATGTCACGTGCAGCGAATCGATTTGGTTGAAGACTGGCATCTGTGATTCTGTGGGCATCATGAGGAGGGTGAGGTGGATTATAGACTCAACACTTCTGGCTCAGGATGGTGCAAGTACTACAACCTTGTCTTGTACACTGATGTGCAGGACTAGGGATATTTGTGAAGTTCTCTCCTCCTGTAAGTTGTTTAATAGTCCATCGACATTGATGACTGAATGTGGCTTGACTGCAGAGTTTCCATCATATCAGTTTGTCTTGGGATCATTTCCCCCTCTCCACAAGAAGGTAGTTCTGCTGTTTTTCATGTAACCAGTCAAGTGTGGTAGCTTTAATGGGTTGACATCAGGTTTAGATACTCATAGTTCTGACTCTGGCATGTTCACCCAAACTCGGCACTGAACCATCACACGGGTTGATGATAATGGTAGACTGATGGATTATCCTGGGGTAAAAGTTATGGATTGTGCTTGAATGCAATTCTCTTGCGGCTGCTGCTGAGATCTACAGCATCACATGAGAACCCAATGTGAGCTGCAATATCTGTAAATCAATTCGACTGACTTTCCCCCAGTTCACACCAAGACCCATTCACCCATCAGCCCTGTACTCAGTGACCTAACCTGGTTTCTGATGTGAGAGCACATCCAGTTTCATGATCCCATTCGGCTGAGGATCTCACCCTGATGCCACGCCTCCAATTTGTTGCATTACTCAGATACTTTAACGTATTAATCTGAATCATTTTCTTTCCAGTAATACCATCTTCTATGTTTGACGTAAATGTTTTTTCCTCTGTGTTTCTCCCTGACCATGATTAAGACCTCTGTCGTGTCAGTGATGCCAGCTTTATGTCGTTTCAGAGCCAATGAACCTGTGCACTTTGCGTTTTTGTTCACTTCGCAATGTACAGCGCTCTGTGCTGGACAGGGCTTTTGAGCAGATTTAACACACATCTTTGGATAATGTTGAAAAACACAAATTGTTGAAGAAACTGAGCAGGTCCAGTGGACACTTCTTCATAACTGAAAAGAATTGGAAACTGGGCATTTTAGTTCCTTGCCAGAGGTGGGGGCTAGGTGACAGGGAACTGGAGGTGTGACAACAGATGAACAGGCTTTTAGCTGTGGTGAACGAGAACATGATATAAAATGAGGTTAAATTAAGATGAGAATGGGGATAGGTTTTCTCTCTATTGAGTGCAAGATAAAGAAAACACAACCACATAAAGTCATATGGAGGCCAGGAGGGAGAATGTTGAAGATGTAGAATTACATAGATCTGGCCTGAGATACATTTTCACTGGAGAAATCATCACGTGAATCAGACAGAGGAATTCAGGTGCTTGCTGGCTTATTGGCACTAGTAAGATTTTCATGCTGCCTTAGTATTGTAACATAAAGAAGAAAGCAAATGACAGTACGAAGTTTGAGCCGAGGGCTGTTTACCGTCACTTTTAACATTGTTTCAAATTTACAGTGCTTAACTTGCAATGCTTGTTCTTGAAGTTAGTATCAGATGGTTGAGGGGTGACATTATAGAAATTTACAAAATCAGAGGAGGCATGGTCAGGGTGAAAAGCCAAGATATTTTCCATAGGATAGGAAAATTAAATCATTGAGCCATTGGTTTATGGTGAAAGAGGGAAGATTTGAAAGGGAGGAAGAGGAAACTTTTTTTACACAGAGGGTGATGTGTTTATGGAATGAGCTGCCAGAGGAAGACTGGCAGATGCAGGTAAGCTCCAACATTTAAAAGACATTTGGACAAACATATAAATGCGAACCGTTTAGAGGCATATGTGCCAAATGCAAGCTGATGGGATTGTTTCGTTTGGAAAATCTGGCCGGAATGGACAAGTTGGATCAAAGGTTGTGTTTGCATGCAATATGATTGTATGAATATAGAAAGTGAAGGAAAGGGAAGAAAAGATGTGATGTAAGCAAATAGGCAAGAAATATAAAAACCAGCAGCACGAGCTTTTCCATGTATGTGAGAAGCGTTCAAGAGGTGTGTGTGATCTTTGGTATTAAGGAACTCAGGAAAGTATATTGAGGACATTTGGAGGGTGTGACTGGGGAACTGGATACAGGGAACAGACAGATAATTTACACCAGTATTTTACATCGTTTCTCACAGGGGAAGGTGCTGTAAATATTTCAATGATATTAACAAAATAATAATAGGAGGGAAGCTGTCTCTAACAGAAGGAACAAGGCATTCCTCAAACAGGTAAGACCAAGGGTAAATAGGTCATCAGCAATTCATAGCTGGTTTTATAAGAAGTGGTCTCAGAGTGGCTGGTGGCACTGTGTGAAATATTCCATAACTCTCTGGATTAAAGGAGTGATCCAGTGAAACTGGAGACCCTCCAATGTGGCGCCTGTCTTCAAGAAACAAGTGAGACTGAAAGAAGGAACCACTTAGCCTAACCATTATTGCTGGGAATCTGTGAGACTCTGTTATTAAGGAAGGGACTGCAGAACATTTAGAAAAGCTTCACACAGAGTCAGCATGATCTTGTTAAAGCCGAACTACATTTTGCCTGTAAAATCATGCAAAGTTTTTCTGGCAATCCATGAGAATGTAACAAGTGGCCTTGATAAAGGGGGACTGGTAGACATGAGGCTTTCCAGAGATTTTCCACAAGATATCACTAAATAAAGGTTCTTCGCAAGACAGAAGCTCATATTATGGTGGATAATGCATTAGCATGGAATGACACTAGGTAACCACTTAGAAATCGGAGAGTCACGCCTCATCGAACTTTATGAAAAAAAGTATCTACTGGAGTACCAAAAATATCAGTCCGATGACAAGAGATGCTTGCAAGAGCTGCACTCAGCTCCTGACGGCGGGAGCTGAGTGCAATATACATTTGAATTTGACGATGACACTGACAACCATAAGGCAGGCTGTTATTAAATGGAGAGAACTCCCAAAAAAGGAGCAGTACAACGGAGTGGTGTGTTTCTGTGTATGAAACAAATGTCAGCATGTTGATGCGGAAATGTTGGTTCATTAGACTGGTCCCTGGAATGAAAGGATTGAACTATTCAATACATCAAAAATGCTGAAGCAATTTTTCATTGTGGTTTAAATGAATGAGGGTGTCATTACTGAAACGGACAAGATACAGAGGGGGCTTGACAAGGTCGATATTGAGAATGTGATTCCACACCATTGCAGAGTCTCGAAGTCAGTGATGTAGATACAGAATAAGGAATATCGATTTCAAACTGAGATGTAAAGAAATGTTTTCTTTCAGAAGGTAGTGAATGGCTGGAGTTTCCTAACCCCGAGAGTTGTGGAGGTTGGGTCACTGATTGTATTTACAGATGGGTGGATTGTTTTGTGACATTTCAGGGAGTTGAGGGATGCAAGGGAGCAGGAAAGTGGAGTTGAGCATTGGAGTAGATCCGCCATGTTCTTCATGAATGACAGCGCAGGTTCCTATTTCTTACGTTCTTATTTATGTTTTTGGAAAATATTTGACTATTTTCCTGGAAGTCATGATGTTAAATGTTGCATTCACAGACAGCAGAGGATTTGTCTGAGTTGACCTTGGGTGGGGCATGGGGGCTGTATTCAATGCGAAGCTGGGCCTGTAACATGACCTACATCAGGAGCAGAAGTGACTGAGAGGAGAAGCCTGAAAAGAGGGATTGGGGGAAGGGGGTCACTGCCTGACCCAGCCTGGATTTTCCAATACATTTTGTCAAACTACACCAAACCATCGAAGTGGCCTAAATCTGCTCCTGCACAGCAGGACCGTAGGGCTGAATGGAACATCAAAACATAGGGCTGATGGACATGTCTGGGCCATTCGGCACTTTGACATTATTCCCCCAATCAATAAGGTCATGGTTCATCTCATTGTGTTCCCAGCTCTTATCTCTTATCTCACAATGATCCCTGATTCACCAGTCGATGGAATATCATACAAAGTCAGCCTCGATATAATATGAAGATTCAGCCCTCCCAGTCATCTGGGTGAGAGAATTCCCACATGAATGAATTCCCACTTGGTGAATTTCTCCTCGTTCCGGTTCTGACTGAGGTTGGAGGGTGTCACTGTTTTCATTTCTAGTCCCACTCCTCCACTGCTCACCACAAATTTTGAATGTAACCAGGTTGGCAATATGACCGATGATAAAGGTCTAAGACTGGATCAGGTTCAGTTATCTGAACAAGCCAGTTGGATTTTTTCAGTCAGCCACAAGTAATTGACAGAACCAACTGAGGAGTATGATGGATATGTGGTTAGCACTGCGGCCGCACATCACCAAGGCAGACGGGTTCAATTCCAACCTCAGATGATTTGAACATTCTCCATATATCTGTGTGGATTCCCTCCTAATGCTCCAGTTTGCTCCCAGAGTACACAGATGTGCAGCTTAGAGTGGTTTGGCCATGCTAGATTGCCCTTTGTTGAGAGAGCGTCCCCTTCATGGTCAACTCTGTCAGTGTGGGGGAATTGAACCTGCGCTGCTGACCTCCCTCTGTATCACAAACCAGCCATCCAGCCAACTGAGTTGGAGACTATGTAACTGTTACAGACAGAAACAGGTACAGGCAAAGGGCAAGAGAAACTTTCATAACAAGGAAAATGGTACAATTCAGATAACGTTCAAGAGAACAGCTGTGGATAAAACGTTCTCTGCTCAAAATTGTATTTCACAACATGACAAGTGTTTAGAAGCAGTGTTTGGCTGAATACAATAAAGTGAGACAAAATGAAATAGCCAGAAATACTAATTGTGATTGGATATAAAATAAGTGCATATTTTTGCAGGAACCCAGGAGGTTGAATGGCTGAAAGTTCCTGTACCTGAAAATGGGAATTCTTTGGAACACTAACTGGAATTCATATTAAAGTGTGTGCGTGTGTGTGAGGGAGAGAGAGGGAGACCGCAGGTACTGCACTGAGCTGGGTGGTGAGCTCAGACCATGCTCAGGCCTCCTCTGGGAAGAGAATGGAACCCCCATACTAGCCCATCCACTAGGACCTCTGTGCTTCTGTTGAAAAATCGTGGTGTTCGTTCCCCTAATCTGCCATGCTCGGGGTCACCTGTGCAGGGTGGCTCCAAACTGAGGAAGTACAACAGTGTACCCATTGGCCTTTGAAAGATGGCACAAGAGTCAGTGATCATAGAATAGCCAGAGGTATCAGTGCGATGGTGAGTCCCTCCAGCCACGTTGGGTTGGAGAATTGGGGTGGCATTGAATGCGAGGAACACTATGAGATTGGATAGTTAATGTGGTGAGTTCGATAAGATAGCAACATGAAACTAGTTCAATCTGGTACAGACAATCCCTCTGTCACACTCAATAAAGATGTCACTGAGACAAACTATTGTTAGATTTAGCCCAATGAGTCGAAGACTCTGATGAACCCACAACCAGAAACAAAGTTGCAGAACAAATGTTCATCTAAAACACTCCCTCATCTTTATTGACGCCAATCTCCCCTTCACCTATTACTCCTGGGAACACAGGCTCATGTTGCAGGATGCTGTCGAAATGTCTTCATTTCAGCGTTCTGAAACCTGTGACCTTACGTGAAATTGTCTCTCAATCTCTCTTTCTCTTTTTTCCCCAAAATCCGTTTGATTGTTGGTAGTTAAACTGATTTCCCCGCCATCTGCCTCTGGCAGGAACTAAGGAATACGGACGAGGCAATAAGGACTCTTTATCAGAGTGATCATGTCACTAGACGGGTAATTCAGAGGCACGGGCTGTGACTTCAAGGCAGTGTTTAAAATCCTACCACAGCCGATGACAGAGCTTAAATTCGAATGACAAAAATTGGAATGAAACCTAATTTCACTCATGGAAACCAGAAACCGTTAAGATTTTTTTTCATTATTTCACTGGTAGTCTTTGCTAAAGAAACTTAACATTATTTCCCAGTCTGAACTCAGTGCGACTTCAGACCCACAACAACATTGTTGGCTCCATTTTGTCTTGACAAATGGCTGCGTAGTCAAGGGCAATTCGTTATGGACAACAAATGCTGCCCTTGCCCGTGATGCTGGCATCCCGAGAAACAACATCATGAAAGGTGAAAATAAACCAAGGAACGGTGGGTGCTAGAGATCGAAAATAAAATTCTCCAGCGTCTGAAAGTGTTGGAGAATCTCGTAGGTATGGCAGCCTCTGTCAGGAGAAATGCAGATAACGGTTTGAGTCCAGTGACCCTGTTTCACAACTGAAAGCAAACTGGGAAAGAATATTATTTATCCTGGTATCATGGATGGTTTGGTTGGAGAGAGAGGTGGGGGCCAGGTTTAAATTGAATGGATGGAAAAATGGCCAAAAAAGAGAGGAAAAGAAATAAAAAGTGAGCAAAGAGATTGCTGATGATGAACTGAAAGGAAAACAAAATGGCAAGTTATTCTCACATTTCCCCGTTTTCCCATATTCCTGAATATTGCATCCATTTAGATTTGTCCCTGTTAAAAGTGAGTTAGGTTCCCTGTAGCTCTCTTCTCTGAGTGTGATGATCAAATCCATTAGCAATACTAGTGCTGCCCTTATAGTTGCTGAGATATAGAGAAAGGTAATGTTACATTGTCAACTGCGTCTTACAGGAGAGAAACTGTTAGTGTGGGAGTATGCAGAGATGCAACGCTTTCTCAACCAGGAAGAGAAACTCAGGAGTGTAAATAATTTTCAACACTGAGCGCGTCCACGTTCCGTGTGGGGAATTGACTTGTTCCTGTCATTGGAAAATCAGTGGAGTTTCTGTGGATGCTTATCTCGGGTTTGTATTGTCAGCTGCTGGGTCTGGTGACCCTACTCTGTACACTGCATTTACAGAGTGTCTAGGTCCATGGTAAACAAGTGGAGATGAGGCTCCACAGAAGGGAAGCTCTATAAATAGGGAGGTGCAGGACAGTGCATTATCTTTCCTTGGATTTCCGGGACATTTCTCTAAGTTGGACCAGGTGTCAGGTATGAAACCAAAATTGAGGTGTCACTGAGCTGTGTCCCCTCCTTCAGTATACTGTGTAGCCTCACACCAGTGACAGGACTGTGCTGATGCTCACCATGAATTCAACTGGATTAATTCTGGAACTTTCCAGGCAGGGGTGAGTAACATATCCATCATCACTGTAGTGCAGTCCTCCGATATATTCACTGACTGACAGAACCAATCTGTCCGCTGAGAGCAATATATTGTGTCCATCTCCCTGAGGAAGATACAGAAAGAAACTTCCAGAAATACAGGAGAACAGAGTGACTGGTGAAAATGGGGAACAGCAGGAAATTAGAATTAATAACAGGTATGTCTTTCAAATCCTCACTGAATTTAAGGTTGGTGTATTGCTGCATCTGATGAGCTACATCCCAGAGTATTGAGGAAGTGGCAGTAGAGCTAGTGAAAGAATTACTGATTATTCTTCAAAGCTGGTTAGATTCTGGAAAGGATCCTCCGGACTGGAAAGCAGCGATTGTAAACCTTAATATTGAAAACAGGACAGAGAAAGCAAACAACAAACTAAACAATGGTTAGCTTGATGTAAGCTGTAAGAAAAACATTGTACCCTTTTGTAAGGAATGTGACAACTAGACACTTGGAAAATGATGTCATGATTCGGAAGAGTCAATCTAGATTCAGGAAGGGGAAGTGATCTTGATCTTTGATAAACCTGCTGGATATTGTGGAGGTTGTCTGTTGTGACATCGACAATTGAGAACCAGTGGAAATGAAGTATTTGAAGTTTCAACAGACGATTGACTTGGTTGAATAGAGGTGAGTGGGGAATGTTAGAGTCCATGGGTAGGTATGGGTGGAATACACCGAATGTATTAAAAGTTGGATAATCGAGGGAATGGAGAGAGTAGTATATTATCTGGAGTGAAGGCTTTGGGGTATCAGGAGGATCAGTGTTTGGCCAATAGCTCTTTGCAAGATATTTCAGATATGAACAACAAATAACATCATTCACGTTTATGTTCATTAAATAGTGAGAGGCTGGGAAGTGCTGTTGTTGAAACAGACCCGGATGTGCTTGGTCATAAGTCACAAATAGATTTTTTACACAGCAGGAAGTAAATGAGATGTGGCTGGTCATGCAAAATGATTAAAGTACCAGAGTAAATGTATCTTTCCCAATGATAGTGTTTTGTTGAGAGACTTAGACGTATTGTGTACAGGTTTAATCAGCAAAGGGGTTTCACAAGACTAAACCCTGGTATGATGTTACGATGAGGAGAATGTGAAGAAACTTGTGCTTAATAAAGTGTGTTAAGGTGTTTGTGAGTTTATATTTAAAAAAGTGCTGAAGCACATTGAATGTTGAAGATACAAAATTGCCTTTTTAGATAACTTAAGGAATGCCCAAGCAAATTCGCATTTCCTATGTATTGGAGTGCAAATATATCCACTGTAAACATATTGGCTGGTGCCTGTTCTAGTCGAGGAGAGATCTGCACGGTAACAGCATGTAGATGTGGTTTTTGAGGGTGGTAGTGGGAGGTTCAGCCGGTTACAGTATTGCAAATGGACAAAGCAGCAGAATCATCCAGCCTGCGATAAGAAAACATGCATCATTCTCCCTCACTACTAACTTCACGAGAGCAATGGGTGATGGGAGATGTGGTCAATAGCCGGTGGTGCCAACATTCAATCCAGTCCAGTAGTTTTTGTGAACTGAAGGAACCATACTGAAAGGGGTTAAATGGAGCTGTTTGTTCAGTGACTGTGAGTGATGCCAGTCTCCATGGATCCTAGCTATGTCACTGGATGTTTTTCGTCTCCTATTAGTAAGGGGTCTCTTGCAATGGTTTATGCCATTGTAGCAGCAGATGCATTAACTCCAGCGCTCAAAGGGATCCGCAGCTGCAGAGACAGAAAAATGAGATTTCAACATCTGAGAATAGTCTGCAATGATCCATTAATGGATCAGAATCTGAGAACATTCGACTGGAATGCTGCAACAATGGACAGGAGTTTATCCTGGGGTCTTTTCTATTTTTCCTTGTCTGGGTTACCATATCGGATATGGGGTGCACTGATGATTATCCAGGCGGGTTACTATCCTATCCTCGCTATTGTTGGTGTTCCTGGTAAGTTTCATCATCTCTATTAATTTATTAATCTCTTCAACCATGGTGAACTTCGTTACTATTTCTGTTATCTATATTTGACAAAGACGGTAACTACTGTCTACAGTTTCAAATGCAAATTCCATTGATTACCCACAAACTTCAGAACCGCCCACACCCCTGCCCTCACCAACATCTGAGAACGAGACTGTTCACAGTACCGAATTTAAATAAATAAAATTCATTTGTGTCTCGGTATTCTGTCCATCTCAAAACCTATCCACTGCCAGCTCGATTATATGCCCAGTCACCATCTTGGCTTCAATGCTGACGCTTAATAAACCATTATCTATGCTTTGGTAAAATTCAGACATTATGGTTACACCTCTCCTTTAAGCAATCTTTCAGTTGCAAATATTTCGATCGCAACTTTGTTCTTGTCTCTAAAATAACTTAATGACAGAAACACTCTATCAGTGCAGTAATGTCGGAAGAAATGTAATTCAGATGCACAGGCTATTACACAGAAAGATACTATTCCACATCCTACCACAGACGGTGTCAGAAAGTAAATACACAAGACAGGAATTGGAAATAACAACCATAATATTTCCAGCATTTTGTCCATACGTTTATCTATTTCACTGATGTCCTTTGGTAAATAGAACTTGCGTTATTATCTGGACTGGGTAAAGATTTATGTGAGTCCCACAGCAATGTGCTTGGTTCTGCACTGCCTGAAAGAATGACCTCGCAGTAAATGACATTTGGTTCGGTCAAAAAATGCTGCCCCTGTCAGCGTTGCAGACATTCCAAGTTATAACAAAATTAAAGGTTAAATAAAGCAAAGAATGGTGCAACAGATCAGAAACAATAAAGAACGAGAAAGCGCCAGACAAACTGAGCAGATTTGGGAGCCGCCTCGGGTCGAGAGAAAAAATGGAATTGGCAATTCGATTCTAATGACCATACATCAGAACTGAACACCGTTGGGAAATAGCGTGATCGATGTTGATGACACCGACATCTGTTATGAAAGGGAGACGGACTAAGTTGAATAGATGGGGAAAGAGAGAGATAGAGAGAAAGAAGCGCAGAGATTGTTGATAATCAGCTGGGATGAAAATTAAAAAATGACATTAAACCTTACTTATGTTTCTCCTCTTCCCAGATGACTGATAATAATGACCATGTAAGGTATATGTCAAAGTTCCTGTTTGAAGATTTTATGTCTGTTTTTCTCTCTTTCCTGAGTGCGATCATCTTCTTTTATGTATTAATGGGATGCTGGCCCAGTATTTAATTCCCTTTCTTCATTGTCCTTGAGAAGTTTTTGGTGAGCTGCCTTCCTGACTGTTAGGACGGGGCTACCGTCCCCGTGTTCGTTTGAAGGAGAGAGACACTGGATCTGATTCAAAATATAAGCTGGTTTAATGAGAGAGACGTACACAAAATTACAGTGAGATATTTACTCTTCACTGGAGAAGGCGCGTTCTGAGCTATTGTTCTCTTTGTCTAGCTTTTAGCCCCTCACGTCCCAGTGCTACATCCTTATTTGGTAAGAAGCGGTATTCTCTAATAGTATTGGTTCCAGAAGAGATAAGATTCAGTTACCTCAGTATGAGCTACGTGCAATCTAACACGGTTTCAATGTCCTGTTATCTGTTCACCCTCCCTGTGGCCCCATTATGCCATCAGTGTTTCAGTCTGTTCTTAGTGTAACATAATGGCTTACTGTTGTCGAGTGAAGCTAACAGTTTCCAGACTTGCTAGTACTACCTTACGTGAGCACTACCTAACAATAAAGTTTCTGAACACAACCTAACCTTAATAATGCTTCCTAACACTGACCCACTGCAGCCGGGGAATGTAAGTAGTCAGTGCTGAGGTCCATGCGGTTTCATTTCTTTGAGGCTTTGTAGTGACTGATATAACTGAGTGGCTGGTTTGGCTATTTCAAACTGCAACCGAGAGTTAACCACATTGCTGTGGAGTCACATGTAAGTCCGACCAGCTGAAGAAGGTAGATTTCCTTTCCTGCTTGCATTAGGGTGCTAGGTAGGACAATCGACAATGGTTGCATTGTTTCATTTGATTCTTAATTGCTGATATTTTATTGAATTCAATTTCCAACATTTGCCGTTGTGGGATTCGGATCCGGTGTCTGGGTCATTACCTAATTCTCTGGATTCATACTCAGAGATAATACAGCTGGATAATCGCCTCCTCAGTATCTCCAATCAACTCTAATGGCAATAGTGATGTTGTTGTTGGTGTGACTTTGCTTCAAAAGGCAAATAAATGGTTGGCAAAAAATGTAATCCTTCTCATTTTGTATTTATGAGAAGGCGAGATGATGGGAAGTGGTCTTGGTGAAAAGGAGCTGGATGTCCTTGATCATGAGACACTAACAGAATCCCTACAGAGCAGTCGGGTACTGGCAGGTGGGACTAGATTGGATTGGGATATCTGTACGGCATGGACGGGTCGGTCCGAAGGATCTGTTTCCATGTTGTGCATCTCTATGAGTCTATGACTCAGCAAGTAATCAGCACAATAATGAGTAGTATCGTTCATTACAAAATTATTTAAGTATAAGAGTGAAGACACCGTCCTGCAGTTGTGGAGTATACTTGAGACAGTATTTTCTTTCATTTATAATCAATGATCTCCTTGCTACAGAGAGACGGTGTAATGGAGTTTCACCAGACTAATCCCTGTAGTGATGGTACCATGAGGAGAGTGTGAAAGAAATAAGTGTTTAATCTGTAACGCTACAAAAAGAATAAAAACGTGATTGCATTAACACTGGAGTGTTATGAATCAACACTCATTATTTTCAAAATAAACACGTATAGCATTAGATATACCATGTTTTCCATGATATGTCTCTTGACATTTGGACAAATATATAGATCGAAAATGTTTAGAAGGATATGCACCAAGCGCAGGGAAATGGGGTTAGCATAGATGGAAAGTTTGATCAGCGTGAATCAGTTTGTGCTAATGGCCTGTCTCCATGCTATAGGATTCTATGACTCTATGATAATTTACAGAGCTCTATGAAGCCCCCATGTTGGTTGAGAGAGAGATCTGGATGTACAGTTGGTGTGTGACCTTGCATTGGACGTCATGTTGTTCACAAATCTGTCATCAGCCACACTCTGACAGTATTAGCCATTCCCACCAGCTTCTGACCACCATACAGAACACTAGCCTGTTTTCTCTGTCACAAATCAATCCTTCTTGTTTGCTAAAAGCTGTTCATTGGCTCAAGTAGACTCTGTCCTTTCAGAGCAGCAATAAAACGGGGCCAGGGTATGATCAGTCTGGTTTTGTGCAGACATGAAAGGGATTTTCAGAGTCCTTTTATTTATATGTAAACAGATGAAACTACAGGCCAAAGTGGTCAAGCTTTCGAAGTGACTTGTATAATGAACGGGGAGTGGTCAGCTCTTTTAGCTGAGCAAGCTGAGTCGAATTGAGCTGAGCAGTTTTCAGTTGAGTCTTGAACTGGGAAGTTCAACTGGGAGTTATGTGGAAACTCTCTCTCTTTTCTGCCATTTAGCTTCAACCTCGAAACATGCATTCCATTATGACGTTATTTCATGTGAGTTTGATTATTGGGACTATTGTGTGTATTTGGAATAGCATAATTATGTCCAGCTGGATAGGTTGAATTTTGTAGTGGATCTTTATTCTGTTCATTGTGTTTCATTGTGTAATTTTGTGAATAACGTTTTTCTCTGATTTAAAATCTAAAAGTCACCCTAGCTAAATTACTCCAAGTAATTTTCATTGGATAATTACCAAAACAAACTGCAAAGTTATGCTCTGGGCTGCGTGCTTAAGAATGTTTCGAGTGGTCTAGCCTCGTCCATAACAGACTGGGGGCTCATTGCTGGATTTTCAACAGCGAGTGGGAGGTGCTAGTGCCTTTTGTTCGGGTATTCGTTTGACTGGGTTGACAATGCTTCGAATAGTAATGGCTATTTCAGTCGCCAAGCGTTTCCTAGGTGTGCATGCAGTGACTTTGGATATTTTACGAAAAGTGAATAAGACCAATTTGCCAGAATTAGCAGAGAAGCTGGAATTGGGACTGACTGATTCAGTGAGGAAAGGAGAGGTAATTACAGCAGTAGCTCGTCAATTAAGCTTGCTGGAGAAACCATCAGAATCTGTACAGATGGGAAGAATTCAATTGCAAATGAAACATCTTGAGTTAGCGGCGAGACGTAAGGAAAGGGCAGCATAAATGAAACATTTGACTTTCAATAAAATGCAGAAGAAGGGGGAAAAGAGAGAGCATCAGAACAGAGAGGAAAAAGAAAGAATGGCAAAAGAGAAAGCAGCAGGGGAGAGAGAAAGAGAGAGCTTTTGAATAGCAAAAACTGACACTTAAAAAGGGAAGTCAATGATAAACACTGGAGATAACGACTGAGGGTGGGTTAAGTAAGGAAGAGAGTGCGGATGAGCAACCCCTGGTAGTCAGAAGCCGAGTGAAAATTTGTTTGTGTATGTTCAAGCATTGCCTCAACTTGATGAGAAGAATGTGATGACCTTTTCGTCTCATTTGAAAAGTTGGCTCAACAAATGCAGTGGCCAGAGGCAATGTGGGTTTTGTTGATCCAAACGAAACTTGTAGGTAGGACTGGTGAGGTATTCACATCCCTTTCAAAGGAGGTATCTGGGGAGTCTGAAGAGATTTTTAAAAAGCATTAAATCAACATAGGCAATCTTTCAGCAATCGAATGAGGACCCTGGTCAAACCTACACTGAGTTTGTAGGAATAGACTAATTTCGATAGTTGGATAAGAGCTTTAAAATTCAGGCAAAGCTATAATGCTCCTAGAGGTGTTAGTATTTGGAGGAATTCAAAAATTCACTACGTGAAGTACGTAGAACATAGAACATAGACAAATACAGCGCAGTACAGGCCCTTCGGCCCTCGATGTTGCGCCGACCAAATTCTACCTAACCTACACTAGCCCAATAACTTCCATATGCCTATCCAATGCCTGCTTAAATGACCATAAAGAGGGAGAGTTCACCACTGCTACTGGCAGGGCATTCCATGAACTCACAACCCGCTGCGTAAAGAATCTAGTAGTGCAAAGTAGTGCAAACTCAGGTGGAAGAGCAGAGAGTGCAAACAGCAAGGTTAGCTGCTGAAATGGCTGATGATTATGAACTGGTCCATAAACTTGATTTGCTTTCCAGAACCAGTTCTGGTCTCTGAGGGACAGAAAGTGGAGCAAAGAGATATCCTCACGTACAAAGGGAAATGTGGATCACAGTTTAGAATGTAAGGATAATTTACCACGGTAATTTAAAAAAACCCTTGAGAGGGACAAAGAAGTTTAAATACTATGGTGTTTTCATTGTAATAAAGTGGGCCACACAAATTCACAGTGTTGGTGAGCTGGGAGAAATCCAGCTGTAGGATAACAAGACAAGCCTGGAAGTTACGTTGAATTAGTAACAAAAAGCATAGGGGGAGTTAGGCAACTGCCTCAGAGTGTACAAGATGATCAGTGGACATGTTAACTCTGCGTAAAAAAAATCTACATGGAAGGGTAAAGTTTATTCACGTAGGCCAGGAGTAATTGGTAAGGAGGTTCCAATATTAATTGACACAGGATATTTTCAGTCTGTAATGCTGAGGGGTGAGGCTTTATGAACTCTTGAGAGACTATTGCCAGAAAATGTGCTGGGAACAGGAATTCATAGTGAGGCGAAAAGTGCTCAGTTATGTAAAGTGAGGCGATGGAGTCCAGAGAAGAGCGGAGAATGTGTGGTAGGAGTACTGGATCCCTAACTCTCAGCTCCAGGAATAAAAGTTGTCCTTGCAAATATTATAGCGGATTCACTGGTAGGTGTGCTGCCTACTCTAGTTGAAAAGCCAGTGGAGATGCAGGCAACTGAAGACCTGGAGAATGTTTATCCAGGAATTTTCCCTGATTGCGTTATCAGAAGATCACAAATGCACAGGTTGAAGCAGGATAAAGGCAGAGATAAGGAAGCTGACATAGAGTTATCCGAAAGTTTCTTTTTGACCAGATAAGTGGAACAGAAGGAGCAAGTATGAAAACATGAAAGTATTTTAGCTCTGCTAAGGTGATTGAATTGCAGCAGAAAAATGAGGAGTTACAAAAGTTATATCAAAAAACATTTAGCAAGAAAGAGAATGAATGCATTCCTGTTGTTATTACTTAACAAATTATGTCTTAATGTGGATATGGAGATCAGCGCACATTGTGGCAGATCAGGCGTGGACAGAAATTCTTCAAATTGTTTTTCCTGTTGGGTATAGAAAGGAGGCGTTGCGAGTGGCACATGAGCTACCATTTGGAGATCATTTCGGGGTTAGGACATTACAGGCTGGAATACAAAGATATTTTCACTGGCCTGGACTACACAAAGATGTAGTTGAATTTTGCCAGATGTCTCAAACATGTCACACAGAGAGTAATAAACCTGCAACTTTAATACCTATTCCAACATTGAGGAACCTTTCGCAAGAGTCTTGATAGATTGTGTAGGCCCCTACCTCAAACAATAAGTGGAAGTAAGTATTTATTAACAATAATGAATGTGTCGACTAGATTTCCGGGGGCAGACCCATTATGCAGCATCACAGCTAAAAGAGTTGTAGAAAATGATTATTTTTTTACTAGGTACGGACTACCAATAGAGGTGCAGACAGATCAAACCTCACATCCGAACTATTCAAGGAGATGATGGATAACTTGGGAATAAAGCAATTCAAATTTACTGCGTACTTTTTGGAATCATAGGGAGCATGAGAGAGATGGCATCAAACACTGAAGACCATGTTGAGGTTTTATGGTCAGGATTATACAGATGATTGCGATAAGGAAATTTCTTTTGAACTGTTTGTGATCACAGATGCACAGAATGAATCGACCAAATTCAGTCTATTTCAATTAATTTGTGGGCATAAAGTAAAAGAACCATTAACATTGGTTAAGGAAAAGTTAATAAGTCAGGATTCAGAGACCATCCAGTTGGATGATGTGTCAAATTTTAGGGAACGATTAAACAGAGCTGGAGAGTTGGGTAGACAGCATTCAAAAGTATTGCAGCATACAAAGAAACGGAAGTGGATCAGAAATCATAAATTGGCAATTTTGCAATTGGGAGTAAAGTATTAGTGTTACTTCCAGTAACAATTGAACCTTGAAAAGCAAGTTTTGGCGTACCTTATCAAATTGGAAAGAAATTGAATGAGGTGAACTATTTGATACGGACTCCAGACAGGATGAGATATCACGGAGTGTGTCCTGCGAATATTCTCAAAAGGTATTTTGATAGGGAAGGAAAGGAAGAGGAGAAGGTGTTAATGATTACAGCACAGAAGGAAGAACCAAGTTCAGAGGATTCTGAATTGGATATTCCTCAAATCAAATTGGAGAATGAGGAAGTTGTCAAAAATTGGGATAAATTATTGAGTTACCTTACACAAGAAAAGAAACGTGACCTGAAAGAGTTTTTACTATCTTGTGGAGAGATATGTGGCAATAAACTGGGAAGTACGAACATAATTGTGCATGATGTAGACACAGGAGATGCTGTTCTGATTAAGCAACATCCTTATGGGCATGACTCTCCAAAATTGGCACAGGTTCAGAAGGAGATAGAGCGCACACTCCAATATGTCATAATCGAAGTGAGTTACAGTGACTGGAGTTCACATATAGTCATGGTACCAAAGCCAGATGGTACCCAACGGTCATGTGTGGACGATCACAAAGTCAATGCCGTTACAAAGACTGATGCATATCCAATTCCATGTTTGGAGAACTGTGTCAAAAAAGTGGGAGAAGCTACTTACATTTCTACGTTGGATTTAACCAGAGGCTACTGGCACGGACCTCTGTCAGAAAAAGCAAAGGCAATTTCGGCTTTCATAACGCCAAATGGACTATATCAGTTCAAATTGTGGCATTTTGTATGAAATGCGATCCAGCCACATTTCAGAGACCGATAATAAGGTCATTGCCTGATTACTCAACTGTGTGGTCTACGTTGATGACCAGGTGGTTTTTAGTCACTCATGGAAGGAACATTTACAGCATTTATCGGACTTGTGCGATTAACTTCAGAAGGCAGGCTTGGTGGTAAACTTAGCTAAAAGTGAATTTGAGAAAGCCCAAGTCACGTTATTGAACATGGACAAATGGCCCCATGAGATACGAAAACGAAAGTAGTTGGGGAATGTTTCACACCGTCGACAAAAAGAAATATACAGTACTACGGTTCATGGGATTGACTGGATTTTACCGAAAGTTTGTGCCAAACTTTAAGCAGTGCGGCAGCTCCACTCACCAAATTGTCAAGGGCAAGAACTCTCAGTGGACAGAGGACTGTCAAAAGGCATTTTACAATCTAAAGGCTGTGTAAACACTGCTCCCAGAAGAACTACACTAGATTAGGCGAAGCCTTACAAGGTGGCTATCGTTGCCAGTGATGTGGGTATTGGCCCGGTGTTCCTACAGGAGGATGATGGGGGAATAGAAAGGCCCATCGGGTATTATTTTGGGAAGTCGAACGTTCATCAACAGAAATGTTCAACGGTGGAGAAAAAGACTTTAAAGTTCGTGTTGGCATTACACCATAACTGTGTTTATATTACCAGCAATGTATCTGAGACAATCGTATACACTGATCACAACACATTTGTGGGAAAAACTAAGGACAAAACTGCCAGATTGTTTAGATGGAGCTTCTTGTTGCAGCCATTCAATCTGACAATTGTGCATGTGGAAGGTCGCGAAAACGTGAAAGCTGATGAGTTATTGAGACTCGAATGAAATACGGAGGTGTTCGGTGGTGGGTGTACCTCGGCCTGAATTTGAAAGCGTTTGTGCATGTTTGAATGTTTACTGTTAGCATAGTGTATCTGTCTGTTTTGAGACTACTAACTGGATTTCAAAGGTTAAAAATGCAGCCATTTTTTAGCATTGATGGTTCTTTTTTTTCAGTGGGGGGAGACATGTCACAAAGCAAGTCCCTTATTTGTCAAAAAGCTGTTCCTTGGCTCAAGGAGACTCTATCCCTGGTTTCTTTCGCAGGGACAATAAAACGGGGCCAAGCTCCTATCAGTCTGGTTTGGTACAGAGATGAAAAGGATTTTTAGAGGCCTTTTGCTTATATGGAAACAGATGAGACTTCAGGCCAAAGTGGTCATGCTTTATATGTGACCAGTATAATGAACGGAGAGTGGTGAGCTCTTTTAGCTGAACTAGCTGAGCTGAATTGAGCTGAGCAGTTTTCAGTTGAGTTTTGAACTGGGAAGTTCATCTGAGAGCTGTGTGGAAACTCTCTCTCTTTTCTGACCTTCAATTTCAACCTGGAAGTATATGTTCCGTTTGTACTGGTTTTAATTGGCAGTTTGATTATTGGGACAGTTGTGCATGCTCGGAACAGCATAATTAGGTTGAATTCTGTCGTGATTCTTTATTCAGTTCTTTGTGTTTCATTGTGTAATTTCATGAATAAAGTTTTTGTCTGTTTTAAAATGTAGTAGTCATCCTAGCTAAATTACTCCTATTTCAATTCTCTTTCCCAGTCCCTTTCCAATATGGCCATCCTTGGCGTCCTCCATTGCCACAACGAACCAAACCACGATTTGGAAGAACAAGATCTCATCTGTGTCCTGTGTAGCCTACACCCCGGGGACTCAACATTGAATTCTCCAATTGCAAATAACCTCCCTTCCAATCCCCTGACTCCCTTCCCAGACCCTCCCCTTCCTTCCATTCCTCTGAGCAAGCTATTGTCCAGCTACCTACCAACTGGACTCAGCCATCCCATCACCAACCCGCTGATACCCTTAATCTGTGTTCACTTATCTCCCATCTCGCCAATCTGCCTCCTCCTCCCTCACCCGCATTTTATCTATAGACTCCCTTACTCCCATCCACAGTCCTGACGAATTGTTATATCCAAGGCATTCACTTCTCAACGTCTTGATGCTGCCTTGCTTATTTTGTTCTTCCAGCTTCCTGCGTGTGTATTTTGGATTCCGACATCTACTGTTTTTTTTTAAAATTGTCGTCTTGTGTAATAGGCAGGAGTGAGTGAACGCATTGCGCCTCTTGTTATCCAACAGATCAGATGGGTGGAATGGCTTTCTTATATTACTGTGAAACCAGCTAGAGTTGCTGAAGGAGTTCCTCTTTCTTTTAACCATGGAAATGTTTAGTGCCCAGCAGTGCTTTTGATCAATGTTACCTTGACATTAGCAGCACAAGCTTGAATGTTGTTCTGATTTGATACCTGAGTACCTTAGGAGGTTACTCATTGTTCTGAACATTGTATAATCTTCACAGAACATCCCCACCCCTGATCGTATGGCAGAGGGAAAGACATTGATGAAGCAGCTGAAGATGTTTTTGCCGAAGAAGCTCCACTGAGGATTGCCCACAGGGATATCCAGGGACTGGGAGGATTGATGTCCACCAACCCCATTGTGTTCTGAATGATTCAACCAGTGGGGAGTTTACAACTGATTCCCATCAACTTCAATTTTGTTCCGTCTCCTTGACATCTCACTGAATCAAGTACTGCCATGATATCAGGGCCAGTCACTTTACGCTGGGTTCATATCTTCTATCCATGTCAATAGGCCAAGCTATATGTGTGGGGAGTGTTTCCTTCTCTCAGGGAGTAGTGACGGTTGGGACCAGTCAGTTGGGGAGGCCAAATCATTGAAATGTTTGGGGGGTGCGAGTGGGTGTCAGTGGATTTTGACCCGTCAGAGTGTCGAGGGCTACAAAGAATTGGGCATAAAAGAGAAATTGCGGCCGAGTGAAGATCTGCCCTGTCTTACTGAATGGAAGGGCAGGTCTGAGGGGCTGTGTAGCCTGGTTTTATTCCAGTATACCCCATAGTCCAGTCACTTTGCTGCCTCTTCCATTTCCTGTGTTACTGACTTCAAGTAACTGAATAGACTGATCCTGTTGCTGTGCAACTGGACACTGGTGCTGCATGATCTGGTTACAGTTTTGTAGGCCCGAGGGGTTTATTGGCCTCCTCCTGTAACTGTATATCGGGCCCCAGGGGTTGAAAGGCCTCATTCTGTTCTGGTGTAATTGAAATCCATATTGACTAAATCTTGGAGAAAGTGAGCTCTGCAGATTCTGGAGATTAGTGTCGAAACGTGTGGCACTGGAAAAGCACGATGGGTCAGGCAGCATCAGAAGAACAGGAGAATCGACATATTGGACGTTCCTGATAAAGGGCTTCTGTCCGAAACATAGATTCTCTTGCCCCTCGAATGCAGCATTACCTGCTGTGCTTTTCCAACATCACATGTTTCGATGTCTACTGACCCAATTAAATCTTCCTGCTCACTTCATCCAATTACATTAAGAAAATTGTCAAGCACAAACTTCCTCGCACAAAGCCACACTTACTATTCCTAATCAAAGCCTGTCTTTCTAAATGCATGTACATCTTATCTCTCAGAACCTTCTCAAGTAACTTACCTACCACGGACGTTAAACCTACTGATCTGTAGTTCCAAGGCTTTTTTTGTGCAGTTCTCCTTGAATAAGGGGATGGCATTTGCTATCCTCCAGTCTTCCGCGACGTCCACTGTGGTCAGTGATGATCAACACTGTAGTCCAGGGTCGCCGAAAATTCTTCTGGAACCACTTGAGGTGTTCTTCGATATATCGGGTAAGGACCATGAGATTTCTCCACTTTCAAACATTCTAGTCTGTCCAAGTTTCCTCTACTATGATATCGATTGTCCCTAAGATATCACCACTAACTTCCTCAAGTTCTCAAGTCATCAGGTCTTTCTCCACGGTAAACATAGAGTAGAAATATTCGTCGAGGATTTCACCCATCTCTTATAGTTCCACACATACTTGTCCACATTGGTTTTCGATGGGTCCTATTTTCTCTCCAGTTATTGCTTTTACTTTTAATATATTTAAGTACCTTTTTGGATTCATCCTTATCTTCTCAGCCAAGGCTCTTTCTTGCCCCCTTTTCACCCGACTGATTTCTTTCTTCAGTGAACTCCTGTCTCTCTTACATACCTCCAGGGATTCCCTTGATCCCAGCTGCCTGTACCTGATCCACGCCCGACGTTCAAACATGAACCTGTTGACCAGTTTTGTCCCTCTCCATAACTATATGAAAACTAATAGAACTATGGTTACTGGTCCCAACGTGCTCCTCCACTATTAATTCAGTCACCTGTCCAGCCCTATTTCCTAAGAAAGTTCGAGTTTTGCCCCTTCCCGAGTAGGACACTCTATATACTGCTCGAGGAAACTTTCCTGGTGCATTTGTCTGATTCTATCTCATCAGATCCCTTAACGCTCTGGCAGTTCCAGTCTGTATTAGAAAAATTAAAATCCCCTAGTATGATAACGCTATTGCTCCTGCAGCTCTCCCCCCTCTCCCTGCATATTTGTTACTCTCATTCCTGTTGACTCTTTGAGGGCCCATATTACAACCCCAACACCTCACCATTCTATTCCTATTTCTTAACTCCACCCACAAAGCCTCATTGGGTGATCCATCATTTATTTTATCTCTGATTACTGATGTGGTACCCCCCTTAATCAGAAATGCAACTCCCCCTCCCCTCTTTCCACCATCTCTGTCTCACCTAAAGCACCTGTTCCCTAGCTCATTAAGCTGTCAGTCCTTTCCATCACTTAGCCATATTTCTGTCATGGCTATAATATCCCAGTCTCACCTACATATCCACACCCTGAGTTCATTGGCCTTACCTGTCAGCCCTCGTGCATTGAAACAGATGCAATTTAATTCAAAATGCATTACTTTCGCTCTATCGTTTTCCAGCCTAACCTTACTATTTCTGATTACTGTATCTCCTTCCACTTTCCTCCTGCTCTTGAGGATATGACTACTTGCCAATCTAGTTTAAACCCTCCCTTGTAACCCGAGCAAAACTGGCCGTAAGAGATATTGGAATCCCCTTCAGTGCAAGTCTCTGACGTTAATCTACCTCTCTGGAGATTATCACTGTCAAGATATTTTTTTTAAAAAATGATTCTCCTAGCTCTCTGTAATTACGCTGCAGGACCTCATCCCTATTTCTACGGATATCATTTGTGCCAACGTGCATAACGATTTCTTCTGCTCACCCTCCCCTTTGAGAATGTTCTGCAGCCACTTGGAGACATGCTGGACCCTAGTACCTGGGAGGTAACGCACCATCTTGGATTCCCATTTGCGACCAGAGAATCTTTGATCTGTCCCATTAACAATCGACCGTCTTAACTTTAACGCCCTTTCCCGCTGTGCCCAAGAGCCAGTGGGAGTAGCACCAACCTGGCAACTGTTGCTTTCCCCTGAACGGACATCGCCCCCAACAATCCAAAATGGTCTACTTGTTTTCGAGGGTAATAGCCACAGGGGATTCATGCAATCCCTGCCTACTCCCTTTGCCATTCCTGTTGGTCGCCGATCTACTCTCTGCCTGGAACATGACAGGAAGCAAGGAACGCCTGTTGGATTAAATTGTGTTCATTTAAATACAACAGGACTGACAGGTAAGGCTAATGAACTCAGGACGATGAACGTTGGACTGGAATATTACAGTCATTAAAGAAACATAACTAGGGGCGTGTCTATGAATTTGTCAGTATCTCGGATGACCCTCAGTGCATCCTAGATTTGATTACCTTCAGTGTGTAAACAGGCGCTTCGGTCTAACAAGTTCACACCGACCCACCGAAGAGCAGCCCACCCAGACCCACTCCCTTACACGCAACACTCCGGGTAATTAAGCATGACCAATTCGACTAAACTGCACATCTTTGGACTTTGGGAGGAAACCGCCGCACCCAGAGGAAACCAATGCAGACAAGGGGAGAATGTGCAAACTCCACACAGACAGTTGCCCGAGGCAGGATTTGAACCCTGGTCACTGGTGCTCTGAAGTAGCTGTGCTAACCCATGATCCACCTTGCCACCCAGCGTCGCTCCTTAACACGGTCTCCCAGGAGCTGAAGCTGGGTGCAGTGCCCACACGTGTAGCCATCAGGGACGGTGGAAATCTCCCTGAGCTACCACATCTCACAAGATGGAGCATGTAACTGCCCTAAATGCCATCTCGACTGCTGTAACAATAAAGTTAAAAGGACTTTATTTGAGTTTACCTGTACATTTTGCTGAGCTGAGCTGTCCAAAGCCTCTCGTGTGAAAGCCTTCCTGCTTACTCTGCTACCAACGGCATGTCTCTCTACCCCTCCACATTTAATTTTGGTCAGGGAAGGAAGGAGACACGACAGTGATGTAGTGTTTAGGCCTTCAGCACTCCTTGACACCTGGCCCCATACTACCTGCTCCCCAGTTCAGGTCTGCTCTTGGCCTTGGAGGATGTCTTGCTGAGGTCTTTCTTCTGGTAGTGGTGATTGTGTCGATGCAATCCTCACTCTAACAGGCAATCCATGTCATTGCAGTCCTCTCGTACTTTCTGTCCATTCGTATTGCGTTTATGAATTCCTTGAATCCCTCGATTGCATTCCAAACTGTGTCTTACTCCATAGTTAGAGAGGTAGATGTTTTTGTCAATACATGTTTATTGGAAAAGAACACCATTAGACGTAGGGGCAACAATATGTCTATTATCTCACTGAGTCTGCTTTTCCTTCGATCAGGTTATATTTATTTCGTTAATCCCCCATTCCACTTTCCTGTGATATCCCCGTAACGCTTGTATAAAAATCTGTCTGTCTCAGCCTTGAAGATATTTAATGATGCAGCCTCAACAGTCCTCCGAATTTTCTACAATTGTTTCCCTCTCACTGATGTGAGACTTGGTGGTCCTTAATCTAGTGACTTCCCCACTCCATCTTGCATAAAATTGCAATTCTTCCTCAGCTCCTGTGTCAATTTGCTCAAGAGTCAAACGGTCACTCACCCTGAATCCATGAACTGCTTCTCCAAACTGAAGACCGATTCGTAGGGTGTGTTTAACATATTCTCTGGCTCTGTGAACAGGCTGTCCCCTTAATCTCTAATACTCCCATTCTTTCCCGCATTATCCTCTTCCCCTTAATAAACCAAAAACAAATGACTGTGGATTCTTGGTAGTCTTACCCGTTAATGTTTTATCAACCCTCCTTCTGCTCTTCCACTGATTGTTTAAGTTTAGCCCTCCACTTGCTATATTCTTGCAGGACCTTTATTGACCTGCTCACTTGGTACCAGATTTAAGCTTCTCTTTCCCTTTTCATCCTGTTCAGAATTTGTGTCGACATCTGAGGTTCTCTGAGTTTGTTTTCCTAAATTTAATCTTCGGTGTAACATGTTGGGCCGACACTGTCATCAATTCAATTTTAATCAAATGATTCCCCCAACCCCGTCCCCACCTTGTTCTGCTCCAGTTTCACCCAGAAGCAACTGCACTTTGGCCAGATCCTGTCATTTGTTTCCATAAAATCTATCTCCCCAATGCAAAAAGCTCTTATTTTTCTAACATTTTTGGGGTCTTTCCCTTTGCAAAATCAAAATGTGTGCTATCACGTTCACTGGTCCGATAATGTTCTCCCACTTCTGCCTGGAACAACCGAGTGGCTTCGTTCCCCACAGTGCGGCCCAGCACTGCACTGCCCATTGTTGTATCTGCTCTGTGTTGATATAAGAAGCTCTCTGCAATAAATTTCAAAACTCCTGCCCCTCTTAAAAATTTATCACTGACCGAATGAATGTTTGGAATTGAAATGCTTGAATCTAAGTATCCTATTATTGTTTTACACACCTCAATAACGTGGTTATAAACCTGCTCCTGTACTTTCCTTTATGTGGGTGTCTATAATATATCCCTATAAGTGTTTCTGCCGTGGTTTTGATCCTGAGCTCTAACCACCAAGCCTCTTTAGAAGATCCTTTCAAGATATTGTCCCTTCTTACGCCAGTAACTAACCCCATAATTAATAAGGCAACATCACCTCCTCTTTTACCCTGTCTTCTGTCCTGACTCTTGTTCTGGTACCACAGAATATTGAGTTGTTAGCTCCGACCTCCCTCAAACACATCTCTGTAATGGCAAAAATGTCACACTTCCACATGTCACCTCGTTTCCTTATCATATCTGTCTGTCTGATAATATTACCAGCATCAAGGTAAAGCACATCCAACCTGGAATATATCACCTGGAATACTCTGTACCTCGGAGTTCTTCAGTCATTCACTGTTCGTTATCAACCTGTCCAATTCATGAATCAAAACTGTAACTCTGTGACTGAATGAAAATTTGTTGAATATGAAATTCCTTTTTAGTAAATGTGATCATCAAACGCAACTTTCCAGAACTGAACAGTCAGCTCCAGATACAATGAGTTTCTGCTGATTAGTTCCCTGCTCAGTGTGCAGAGGAGACAGCCCTCCGTGATGGAGAAAGTGAGGACTGGTGATCAGAGTTGAAAATTGTGGCGCTGGAAAAGCACAGCAGTCAGGTTGAATCTGAGGAGCAGCAGAGTCAAAGCTTCCCATGTTTTCCATTCCATCATACACAGGATATTGGGAACCATACTTGCTCAGGAAGGCAGCACTGTACAGAGCCCTGAAATGGAAAGCAGTCAATCATTTGGTTGGACAGGGAGTAAAAGTTGAGGTGAAATACAGACTGTTTGAAGTACTAACATAAGGATAGATAAATCCCTCGGTTAGACAGGAAACACTCTAGGTTACTAAAGGAAGAGAGGGAAGAGATTTCTGTGCCTTTGTGCCTTCACTCTCCATTGGAGTAGTGTCGGTTGATTGGAGGGTGGCAAATGTAATCCCTTGTTCAGGCAAAGAAACAGGGATTTTCCTGAGAATGACAGACCAGTCAGTCTTACATCAGTATTGGGCAAACTATTGGAGAGGATTCTGTAAAAACAAGGTTTGATTAGAAATAGTCAACATAGATTTATGAGGGGCAGGTTATACCTCACAACACCTTTGTGGGTGGCACGGTGGCACAGTGGTTAGCACTGCTGCCTCACAGCGCCTGAGACCCTGGTTCAATTCCCGACTCAGGCGGCAGACTGTGTGGAGTTTTGCACATTCTCCCCGTGTCTGCGTGGGTTTCCTCCGGGTGCTCCGGTTCTCCCACAGTCCAAAGATGTGCGGGTCAGGTGAATTGGCCATGCTAAATTGCCCATAGTGTTAGGTAAGGGGTAAATGTAGGGGTATGGGTGGGTTGCGCTTCGGCGGGTCGGTGTGGACTTGTTGGGCCGAAGGGCCTGTTTCCACACTGTAAGTCTAATCTAATCTAAACACTTATTGGATTATTTGAGGATGGGATTAAACACACTGAAGAAGTTAGAGCAGTGAATGCGGAGTGGATGGATTTTAACACGGTGTTTGATAAACTTTCCCGTGGTAGTTTCATTCAGAATGTAAGGAGGTATCGCATACAGGGAGACCTATCTGTCTGGATACAGAATTGGCTAACCCATTGAATACAGAGGGTCGTGGTAAATGGGAAGTATTCAGTGTGGAACTAGGTGAGCAGTGGTGTTCCATAAGGATCGGTTCTGGGACCTCTGCTGTTTGTGATTTTGATAAATGACTTGGATGACGAAGTGGAAGGGTAGGTTCGTAAGTTTGATAATGTAACACAGGTTGATGGAATTGTGGATAGTGTGGAGGGCTGTTGTAGTTTGCAACAGGAACATTGACAGGATGCAGTACCCAGCTGTGAAGTGGCAGATTGTGTTCAATATGGAAAGTGGGATACGATTCATTTTGGAAGATCGAATTTGAATGCAGAATACAGGGTTAAAGGCAGGATTCTTCCATTGTGGAGGAACAGAGAGATCATATGGTCCATGACATAGCTCCTATAAAGTTGCTCCCCAGGTTAATAAGGTTGTTAAGGATGTGTTTGATGTATTCATTAGCCGAGGGATTGAGTTTAACAGCTGCGAGGTTATGCTGCTGCTCTATGAAGCCCTGGTGAGACCACACTTAGAATATTGTGACCAGTTCTGGTTGCCTCGTTATAGGAAAGATGTGGAAGCTTTGGTGAGGGTGCTGAGGAGATTTATCAAGGTGCTGCCTGGCCTGGAGGGCATGTTTTACAAAGAAAATTTGAGAGAGCTAGGGTGTTTTCCTCATTGGGACGAAGAATAATGGAAAGTGACTTGACAGGGGGTGTTCAAGATGATGAGACACATAGATAGAGTGGATAACCATTTACTTTCTCCCACGGTGGAAATGGCTCTGGAGGGGGTAGATTTTAAGGTAATTGAAGGAAGGTTTCGGGGTGATGTCAGAGGTAGGTTATTTCACAGAGGGGTGGATGTGAACAATGAACAGCCAGCAGTTGTAGTAAAATCAACTATATTAGGGATATATAATTGGATAGGCACATGAATGACAGTAAAATGAAAGGTACGTAGGTTAGTTTGATCTTTGAGTAGGATCAAAGGTCGACAGAACGTCAAAGACCGAAGGGCCTGTACAGTGCTGCAATGTTCTGTACTGTTCTGTGTTTCCAGTTTCACCCAGCTTGTGGATTCTCATCAATTGTTGAATGTGTGAGGGAGTGATGTGTGTGAGATCAGGAAGCTTTGGAGGGGTGTAAGGCCAACGCCTCCAGTTTGTTGTGCATTGTTCCAGTCACCTGAAAGCCAGTATAGCATGTGTGCTTACTTAAACCATACAGAATCCGTCAAGTTCAGTTATTGATGTGATTTTTGGATTGTCGTTTGCTGCTGGTTACTTCGCATCCATTCTCCTGTGTGACCCATGTACTAATCTCTGACCATTCACAGAGGTGTACAATTTTATTTTGATACTGGAGAATGTTAAGGTGCCATTTATTGGATATGGATTTAGAGGTTTCTTTGTGAGGCACAAGGTACTGCAATAGATTGTCAACTTGTTAATGTCTTCACCCGGGGTGCAGGGGTATGGAATCTTGGAGGTCGGTCAGATTTCATCACCATAGGTAACATGTATGGTGTGATTCAGGCACTCCATGTCAACATGTCTGCTCTCTGGGCCAGGCTCTGACTGAAGATGAATTTTAAAAATTGATTGCTGATCAGCCATTAGTATTTAACCTGGACAATATTTGTACCGACACTGAGACCAGTGATAGTCTGTTGGCGGGTTCTCCCCCTGGCCAAGGTGGATTCCAAATTATTTGTTTTGAAGTCATGTTTGACTGACTGCCCGGAACCAGGTTAGAAACTCAATGTACAGATTTTGGAACAGGCGACTGAGACTCTGTGTATCTCAGGCAGCTGTGAGGTCCAATAACAGTGTAAATGATTTCTGATCTATTTGAAGCAATTTTCAGCATACCTGATTGCAAGGTGGGGAGTTTACTGAGCCGAACAATAGTGGGATGTTTGCTATATTCCATGAATTGGGCAAAAATAAGATGTGAATGATAATCATTCAACTGAACTAGAATATCTTCAATCAATTCTGTTGATTTTATATTTATGGAACTAAAATATAAACTCCTGTCAAGATTTTCTAACACAGAAATAAAGCAAGTTCATTTTATTTTGTCGAAGAAAGAACATAACCCCTGTGGTGATCAGAATTAGATATTCAATGTCAGGATTCAAAGCAATGTTTTGTCACTCCAATATTTTTAAAGTGGCTGGCTTCTGAATGATTTGATGTTCAGAGTGAGCAAACGATTGAAGATACAAATAGAATTAGCGTTCTTATACCTTTATATATAAACAATCAGTTTAATTTCTCACTGAAATGTACGATCTTCAGCTATTTGCCAGCAATTTAAAAATTGTAATAATTCACCATGCACTGTGAACATTAAACTAAATAAATTATTTGTGTGATCAAATTTTAGTGAATAATAACTTGAAAGCTTCCAATTTTTAGAATGAATGATGTTTAATATGAAACGTGGAGAGTGAAAAAAAACAACGAACATAACATCGTGTCAGTGAAAAGTCAAAGCTTTCCAAAGAGTTTTGTGACAAAGCAATGATATATTTGTTTTAGCAATGGGAATACAACATGTAAAATATTCATGTTCTGAGTAATAATTAGACTTCATAATGAAGCTGACCTTGCAATACTTGCATTTTAAATGCTTATGCTGCACCAAATAATCACATATTTGCGAACATTTACACTGTGAAATAATTGGATATTGAATTGTATTCACAGCTGGCACATGATAGAGTACAAACCTGTAAAGTACAGGAGGAAGCGATCGGTCATTATGTATGCATCAGCTCCAAAAATATCTCCCAAGCATCTCCCATTTGCCAACCCTCTCTCTGTTGTCCGTTAAATTAATAATTTCCAAATATATATCCAGTTCTCTTTTGAATCTTCATTCACGACTTTCCCATCCGGTCAATTCCAATTCGTAACAACTCTCTAACTAAAGACGTTTTTCCTTATTTCTCTTTTGCTGACAACCTTGAAATTAGAATTCCTTGATGCTGTAATGCCTACTAATAGAGTATTCTTTTTCTACTCTGCAACTTTTTTCATACTTTTGAGCACAGCAATAAATTCACATCTTTGTCGGTTATGCTTCTGGAGCAATAAGCCTTGCAAGAACTTTAACAAACACTACAACGGAAAAACAAGCAGAAAACTAGTCTCCAGCATATATGAACATCAACTAGCTACAAAAGACATGATCACAATCCGAATGTCTTACATACTGATGAGGAAGTACGCCACATTGACTAGGTATGCATATCCATCCTATGACAGGCCAATCAGAGACAAGCACAAGAATTCCTGGAAACATGGCATTCCAACTAGAACTCCACCAACAAACACATAAATTTTGACTCCATCTACCATCCTGTGAGAAAAACGGCAGGAAATGACATCATCGATTCCGGAAATTACATTACCAACTCAAGTAAACCGAAACATTGAAATAGAATGTGGGAGATAACACCAGCACTTCACTGGATGCTCACTTACTGAGTACAGTCAATGGAACAAACTAGGAACTGCCATTAGTTATTGCTTCAGAATATATCTGAGTGTTCGTGGCTGACACCACATGGAATCATTGAATGAAAATGCGAGCGTGCATCACCAAGTGCATGTCCAAAGGCTTTTTTTTTTAAAGTTTGCGAGATTATCTGATCAATCATCCTTCTTCTGCCATTCCCACTGTAAGTTACACCAGTTCCCTAGTTACTCCCACTTCCACTGGCCATCCCTTACCCTTTTAGCTTTCCACTGGGTTGATGGGAGCTGCTGGCTTCTGTGTTGCTATTGGGCATTAGTGAATGATGAGATGGAGATATTCAATGCCCAATATGCACAGACAATAGTGTATGTCTGTTGCTGTGTAAGGTACCGTGAATAGGGTGTTTTTTTCCCATAGAGAGTGGAACTTTTTTCTGTCTCTCTGTCACAGCACTTCACCAAACAGCCTTATCACTAATTGGACAAACCTCTCCTCAGAATCAGAAGTCCACGCATCTGTTTGTCCTTAAACGTTGCGAGGACAGTGACTACATTGTACAAATATGCCTTGTTCAACCCTTTTTTCTTTAGTATTTTAACTGATTTTCCAATGTCAGTTGAGGTGCCATCAAAGTAGTATTTGACTCATGTAGCATCATTGACCCTCAGGAAACTGCGGTCAACGGGAATCGGAGGAAATTCTGTGCTGGTGATTTCCTCAATGAATAATGACACCTTCCCTAGAGCTATTGGGAATGACAAATAAACTCTGCCCTTGCTAGTGCCTTACAAATCCATGGATGGATTTGTCTCATTAATAACATCAAGATACATCAGTTTTCACAGTTAGGTGTAATGTCTCAGAAAAGTAAGACCTTGCTGGTTGAGTGTCATCCCAATGAAATCAGAAGTTTACAATAAAATAATGATTCCGATTATTTTCAATCATTTACTTTCTGAGGACTGGTCGTGCGGTGTCGCTGCCACTGAGATCAACATTTTCTCTGTCCAACAGCATCACATCACATTGGCTCAAGGCTGCACCATTCCCCAATTCTACTTCATTCTCCAGCTCATTCGTCATGCTCACCAGATATGCGAGGCCCACAAGATGGAATAACTTAGAGATGCCTATGAGCCTCTAAAACTGCCACACCACCCATGACCTGCAATCTGAGTCCATCCCCTCCCCCAAGCCCACCTCTTGTCGTGTATTCACCATCCCTCCTAACCTTCCATGCTCTAATGCTGAATGTTCTGTACTCGGCAAAGGTCTCAGCTTTGTCCCTCTGTGCCCCACTTTAATGAATTTCAGGCACGACATAATGCTGAACTTCTCTTCCACCGTCTTCTCTCAATGTCCATTTCTTTGGGCAAAAGTCCACTCCCCATCACATAGCCCTTTCGCCCAGCTCCAACACTCTCCTTCCATCTGGACCTATTCCTCTGGCCTTTACTTGAACTCTATCTGTTCATTGAGAACGTTCCATGTGAGTTTGGTTATCTTAAGTTCTCTGTATCCCCTCACCTTATCCAACCTATCACCATCTCAACAGACTATACGCTGTATGCTTCCGCCCTACCCTTACTATGTTATTCAGCCTATGCCGGTAAGGGTGGTGCTGCTGTTGTCTGGTGGACTCACCTCTACATTTCAGAGCCTGGAGACCAGCTTTCTGATACCTTCACATGTCACCTGTTGTTCTATAAACTTCCCATGGCACATCAGACTATTATATTAACTAAATCTGTAGACTATTGCTTGTTCCAGTTCTATTCCAGACCCCATCCACAATTCCTTCTCTGATACGTAGATGATATCACAGCTACTGCTCCTCTCTCTTGTCTAGAATTGGAAAAGTTAATCGTTTCTGATTTGCACCCCTCCCACACTTTCACCTGGTCTACCACTGACTCTTCCCTTCCATTCCTCCACATCTCTGCTTCTATTTCTGGGGACAGACCTGTCACTGATATTCAGTATTAACACACCGACTCCCACAGATACCTAGAGTACACATCCTCACACCCTGTTTCCTGCAAAGATTCCATTCCACTCCCCCAGTTCCTCCGTCTCCACCGCATTGGTTCTGATGATGACAATTTCAAAAATGTTTCCTCTGAAATGTCCACCTTCTTCCTCAACCGAGAATTCCCCAGCTCTGTTATCGACAGGGCTCTCAACCAGTACTGACCTACCTGCTGCACTTCTATCCTCACCCTCCCTCCTCCCTCCTACAACAGTGTAAGAGTTCTCCTTGTCCTTACCTACCATCCCACCAGCATTCACATGCAGAAGATCATCAGTCCACATTCGCCCACCTCCAGCGCGATGCCACCAGCAGACATATATTTATCTCCTCTCCCGTTTGCACCTTCTGAAGTGACCATTTCCTGCAGGACACCCTAGTCCACTCATTATTCACTGCATACTCCTCCCCCCCCTCCCCACCTCCCCAACCCCCACCATTGGTACACTTCACTTTCCCCTGGCGGAGGTGTTACACTTTCCCACTTACCTCCTCCCTTGTCACTATCCAACGGCCAAACATACCTTTCAGGTGAAGCAGCATCCTACAAACATTTCCCACAATCCGGTCTACTACATTAGCTGCTCACATTGTGATCTGCTCTACATTGGGGAAACTAAAGGTAGACTGGGTGACTACTTCACAGAATATCCAAGCTGTAACTAGGCAAAAGACCCTGAGTTTCCAGTTGCCCCAGTTTAATACCCCATCCTGTACCCTGGCCAGTATCTCTGCGTCAGGCGTGCTGCAGTGTTCCAGGACATTTCAACGCAAGCTGGAAGAACCACACCTCATTTTCCGCGGGTGGCCCCTGCAGCCATTCAGACTCAAAATAATGTTCAATAATTTTAGGGACTGAACTCCTCAATGCTCCCTACCCAGACACCAGGCCTAGTTGTCACGTGGCCTTCCATTACTCACCCCCTATTGTTAGCTACTAACAGTATCCATAAACAGCTATTCAGCCTCTGCTGTATATTAATCAACATTCAGGGATACCATCCGTTCTGAGGAACGGCGACTGAACGAGAAACGTCAATTCTGATTTCTCTGCACAGATGCTGCAGACCTTTTGCAGCAACATCGGCTTTTGTTTCAACAATGTCTCACAATGATTTTGTCTCACAATGCAATACGTCATGGATATTTGGAGCTCTGTCAAACATAGGAACTTAGTAATTTCTCATTTAATGTCCATAAACTAATATTCTAGATTCAACTGAGATATCAGCTTTGCTTATATCGTTCAGATCACTCAATTTGTCACAGTTCAGATAGAAAAAGGAATCGATAGAGGGAAACTCAGCAGGTCTGGAACCCTCTGAGAAGGGATACTCAGAATTAACCTTTGATTTCAATATGACTTTTTCAGAACAGTGTCACATCATATTCGATATGTTAACTCTGTTTTCCACTGCAGATACTTCCTCATCTGTTGCGCTTCTACCATGATTTTCTGTTTGTATTTCATGTTTCTTTACCACTATATTTCATGTTTCTTGACAGGGCTACATGCTAAATTTGGTTACATATGAGTAATGTCGTCCTTCCTGTTCCTATTATAGTTGCTATGTCTGGGACACCTGTGTCATGGCCGAAATCTGTTTCTTCTTTAAGATTCAAAGAATATTTTTCTGATGATCCTGTAAATCTCAGGAACTCCACTTTGTTTGAAAAGACATTTTAGAGGCAGCTGAAATTTCATTAGATAATAGGAATAGATTATTGATGGTGGACCACTCTGTGTCCTTCATTGAACCAGCTTGTCTACCCCTCTACAAAGGCCTTGATTACATATCACAGAATTATTTACAGCAAAAGTGGGGAAAACTCAGCCCATTGTCTCTTCCAGCTTGGAATGACTATATCTCGACTGTTAGTCTCCTGTATTGTCCCCATTGCCATTCACATCTTGTTATTACTGTCTGCTTTTAATTGTAAGTATCCTGCCAGATATGAACAATATGATAAATATCAAACAAAAAGAAAAACAGAACTTAGAGGGCAAGCTCAGCAGGTCTGGCAGTATCTGTGAAGAGAAATCAAAGTTAAAGTTTCAGGTCCGGTGACCTTACTCAATCTGTATTTCCAATGATTAAATGTGTATATAAAATATAGTTCACTTTATCACATTTAATATTATCCTTTTAGTTCACAATGTCATTCAGCATTGCATCACCCAAATGTTGGCTGTTTCCTTCTTATGCATTAGATTTATTTCTGTCTGTCAGAAAGAGGGATAATGACTAGGGCATATCATTGTACTCCCAGGCAGTCTCCACAGCTACTGCTCCCATTCCGCCCTATCTTCCAGCCAATATCATGTTCACTCGAACCTGACTCAATAATTCATAAGTCTAAATGAATACCTTCATTGTAATTATCACTTTTAGTTTTGGACTGAGGCCAAAATGAGTTAAAAATACGGTTTACAGCAAATAAAACTACATTTAGAAGTCTGTCAGTTTATATAAATTAATTACTGAAGTATATTTCCTATGGAAGTTCCACAGTAGCCTTGCTAGAGCAGTGAGAGGAACATTCAGAGAAGTCCACACTTCCTGTCTATGTTCAGGGCGACTGTGCTCAGTGACAGTCTGTTCACTGGCGTTTGTTCCCGTAGAGGAGAGATCAGCACAGCAACAACATCCTGATTGTCATTCTTTTGGGGGGTGGGGGAGTTGGAGGGATTTTTGGAGAGATGATTACAGCATAGTAAACGAACAACAGAGCAGAATCATGTAGCCTACAAAAAGAAAATATTCTTATTCTCCCTCACAACTGACTCCACTAGAGCAATTGGTGATGGGAGATGTGACCAAAAGCCAGCAATTTCAACATGTAGTCCAGTCCAGTTATATTGTGAACTGAATGTGCTGTATTGAAAGCTGGGACTTTTTGCACTGACTGTGATTGATGTCAGTCTCCATGCAATGCAACTCTGTTACTGGAGGGTTTCCCTCTCCTATTCATTACCCACGAATTGCAGACCACTCCCTCACAAACATCTGCAAACAAAACTGTGCACAACCTCGAGATCACTTTTTGCCCTGAAATGATATATGTGTCGTGTTCTCTCTGTCACCAACCTGTCCACTCCCAGCTCCTCATATCTACAATCTTCATCTCTGTGTCAGTGCTGTGGCTGAACAAACCACTGGCTGCACGTTAGTAAAATTCAGACTGAATGCGTCAAGCTCTCTTCTGACGCTTTGCCAATTACAAATATTTCAATCACAAAATTGCTCTTGTCTCGGAAATTACTTCATGATTTGGACAATGTGTGAATGTAGGAATGTCGCTGGATATAATTCAGAAGCAAAACTTATTAAACAAAAGATATTGTTTCAAGTGATTTGTTTCAAATCTACCACAGCTGATGACAGAACTTAAATAAAAATGATAAGAATTGGAATAAAAGTGAATTTCACGAAAAACACACATTAAAGCAACATTTTGTCTGAAAACCTTTTCTTTCACTGATCACCCTCCGTGAAGAAATCTAATGTTATTACCTGGTCTGGGCTAATTGCGACTTGAGACCCATGGCAATATGCTTAACTTTATATTGGCTTGTGGAATGGCCTCAGAGTCAGAGCAACTAGTGATAGTCACCAAATGCTGCCCTTGGCAGAGATGACAACATCACATGAATTTTAAAAAATTGAAGGTGAAATCAAATAAGGGAAAATGCTGAAAATCTGAAGTTATACAAAGATGTGCAAAGAAACTAACAGAAAGTGCTGGGAAACTTTCCTGAACTGAAACAGTTGGAAAGGTGTGTGAGTTATACCGTTGACAGGGAAGTGTGATTTGAAGGGGAGGAGGAATCAACAGAGAAAGAGAGATACAGAAGAGAAAGAGCAAACAAAGTGAATGATGATCAGTTGGGCTGGAAATCAATTGTGAGAGTCACCTGATTTATTTTTCTGCTTTCCTATCTTCCTGAACATCATGCCCTTTTAAATACAGGTATTCCCCACTTTTCAAAAGTTCACTTTTCGCCACTTCCATTTCCGAATGACTTACATTAGGACCTTGTTTCACTAACCAAAAGAAATCCGGACAGGATTTTCACTTTTACGAAGAAAGCCGAAATTTTTCCCATGTAAATTAGTGCGACTGCACTTTACACCATATCAGATGTCGAACGGTTTCGTAGGACACTCTACTTACAAATAGTGAGGGAAACCTGTATATATCTAAGATCATGTTTAAAGCGATTTGATTCCCTCTGTCTGTCCTCCCTGATTGTGGACATCTTCTATATTCATTAATGGGATATGGGTATCTCTGACTGGGGCAGCATTAGTTCATTTTCACAGTTGACCTTGAGAAGATCTTGAGCCACTGCAGTCCACGCGTTTGATCTGATTTGGTTTCATTTATTTTAGTCAAATGTACAATGGAAAAGTTTGTTTTCCGGTAGTCCAGGCACATGACCCGAAACAAGAAAACAGAGATCATGGACAGCGTGAGGCATGCAAGTTTACAGCTTCATAGGAGGTGTGCAAAGTAAGATCGACATTAGTAAGATTAATATTATTTGAAAAGTGAGAGATGGTAATTTTTCAGTCTAATAATGGTAGGGATGGAAGCATTCCTGAGCATGCTGGTCCATGTTTTCAAGCCTCTGTATCTCCTCCCTGTTAGAAGAGTTTGTAGGAGATCATTATCAGTTTGGGAGAGATCTTTGATGTTGCCAGCCTTTCTGCGACAATGACAAGTATAAATGGACTGAAGATTGTCTTCCGTTATAGTCTGGACTGTGCACACAAAAGTCTGTAGTTTCTTATGGTCCTAGGCAGAGCAGATACCATGTAAGGTCATGATGCACCCGAATAGAATGCTTTGAGTTGCCAGTATGCAGAGCACTGGGAGACGGGCGGTTTCAAAGGAGATAGATGTAACAATTGCCTGTTAAATGGATACCCAAGTTCTGGTTGCTGTTTTGACAACAATTGAAATTTAACTCATAATGTTAAATCATGTCCTCCATACCAAAACCTTGTTGAATGTATTGTATTGTCAACATTGAACCAATGAGCCATCAGCTGCTTCAAACGAATAGAGAAGTCATCACCATCACAACGAAGGAGAAAGAGACAGAAACAAAGGGAAGGGGAGAGAGAACACAGCGAGGGAAACAGATAGACAGTTAGTCAAAGAGAGAAAGGAAACAAAACAAGGGAACAAACAGTCACATGGGCTGGAGAAGGGAAGATAATAGGCTCAGGGAAAGAAACAGAAGACAGGAAAAAGGAAAACAAAGGGAAACATGCAGTGTGAGAGAAACAGAGAGAGGCAAAGGTCACAGGGAGCTGGGGATAGGCTGAAGGGGAGCTGGGCGGAATGGGAGAAGCTGGGGGTGATGACTGAAGAGACCTCGGCATGAGCACTGGAGGGAGCTTGGGGTAGGGAGGTGAGGATTTATTTTGTCCTGCGCCAAGATATCCAGGAAGATCATGGTAAGAATGGATGTACTGAATAATAGCTGAAGAACATGTCTGAGAGGCAGATAGGTTACATTGCACAGGGCGTGCGCTAGGCGAGGTCAATATGAACAAAAATCAGCATTACCTGAGATTAGAGAGTCCATTCATCAGTCTAATAACAGCTAGGAAGAAGCTGTTCCTGAACTTGCTGCTCTGTGTGTTCAAGCGTCTGTATCTTTTAGCCTGATGGAAGATGTTGTGGGAGAACTTTACAGGCATATGATGGGTCTTTGGTAATGTTAGAACAAACAACATTCCAGTACAGGAACAGGCCATTCGGCGGCCTAAGAGTGGGCCGATCAAAATCCTCTATCTCAACCTGTATCCTATTTTCTAAAGGTCTGTATTCCTATGCTCCGTGCCCATTCATGTATCTTTCTGGAAACATCTTAAATGGAGCACCACTTGTCACAGTTCTCCATTTTGAGAAACTCCCTTCCCCTACTACGCTCTTTCCGGTGTTGCCAAGCCAGTTCTTTATCCATGTAGCTAGCACGCCTTGGACATCATGTGACTTCACTTTCTCCATAACTTGACCATGGGAAATCTTATCAAACGTCTTCCTGAAGTCCATATATATGACATCTACAGCCCTTCCCTCATCAATTAACTTTGTCACTTCCTCAAATAATTCTATTAAGTTGGTAAGACATGACCTTCCCTGCACTAAACCATGTTGCCTATCACTGATAAGACCATTTTCATCCAAATTAGAATAGAACCTATCCCTCAGTATCTTCTTTCGCAGCTTTCCTACCCCAGATGTCAGGCTCACTGGTCTATTATTAACTGGAGTATTAATGCTACCCTTCTTAAAAAAGGCGATTAGAAACTTTCCAGTCCTCTGGGATCACAGTTGTGTCAGAAAGATATCTGTTAAGGCCCTAGTTATTTCCTCTCTGCCTTCTCTCAGTAACCTTGGATAGATGTTGGCAGCCTTTCTGCGGCAACGAGCCGTGTAAATAGAGTCAATGGTTGGGAGATTGGAGTCCCTCATAGTCTGGGCTGTGTGAACACAATCTTCTCTAGTTTCTGATATTCCTGGGCATAGTGTTGCCGTACCAGGCCATTACACAACCGGACAGTACGTTCACAATAGTGCATCTGTAGAAGTAGTGCATGTTAAATATCCTGAGCCAAGTGAGGAAGGAGAGAAGTTTTTGAACCATCTTATCTGTCACACCTATGTGCGAAGTTCAGGGTAGGTTGCCAGTTACCATCACTCCGAGGGACTTGACGCTCTGCACTGTCTCGACCGTTGATGTAGGTAGTGGCGTGTTCCCCTCCTTTCGTTCTAAAGTCAATGATCAGTTATTTACTTTTGCCGAATTTAAGAGGGAGATTATCATCATTCCACCATGCCAACAAACCCACTATCTCCTTTCTGTGTTCATACTCATCGTTGTTTGATATCCCTCCTGCTTTGGTGATGTCATCAGCAAACTTACAGTTGGCATTGTTTGGAATTTGGCAACACAGCCACGTGTGTACTGGAGTAGAGTAGGGGGCTGAGGGACACAGCCGTGTGTGTACAGGGAGTACAGTAGGGGGCTGAGCGCACAGCCGTGTATGTACAGGGAGTGCAGTAGGGTTGATGACACAGCCATGGTGTGCAGGGAGTACATTAGGGGGCTGAGGGAAGCAGTCATGTGTGTACAGGGAGTACAGTAGGGGGTTGAGGACACACCTGTGTGAGTACAGGGAGTACAGTAGGGGGCTGAGGGCACAGTCGTTGGTGTACAGCGAGTACAGTAGCGAGCTGAGGGACACAGCCGTGTGTACAGCGAGTACAGTAGGGGGCTGAGGACACATCCCCCAGGAGCTCCAGTGTTGAGTGTTATTGTGGCGAAGTTGTAGCTACCTATCTTAACTAATTCTGGTCTGTGGGTCAGAAACCGGGGGATCCAGTTGCAGAGGGTGGAGCCGCGACTCAGGTCACGGAATTTTGAGATCAGTCTGGAGGGGATAATAATGTTTAAAGTGGAGCTGTACTCAATGAGCAGGAGTCTAGTGTAGGTGTCTTTGTTGTCCAGATGTCCTAGGGATCAGTGCAGGGCTTGGGATATGGCATCTTTTGTGGACCCGTTACATCAGTCAGCATATTATAGGGGATCAAGTCAGGCTGGAGATTGGAGGTGATGTGGGCCATAACCAGCTTTTCAAATCACTCCATGTTTATTGAGGTTAGAGCAACTGGGCGGCAATCATTACGTTATTAAAGAATGAGCTTTCTCACTTACAAGGTTGATGTTATGATTTGGAGATGCCGGTGTTGGACAAGTGTGTACAAAGTTAAAAATCGCACAACACCACGTTATACTCCAACATGTTTAATTGGAAGCACAATGATGAAGGTTGATGTTGGTCTTCTTGAAGTAGGTTGGGACGTCAGCTTGTGGAAGGGAATGTCTGAAATTGTACGTGAATACCTCTGTCAGTTGGTCCTCACAGGATCTGAGTGCTCAGCCGGGAACACTATCCAGGGCTGTCGCTTTTCTTGATTTGACCTGCAGGAAGACTGATCATGCCTGCAGCGGTGACAGCGGGCACAGGTACATCCGAGGCTGTCGGGGCAGGTTTCAGCCTGGCAGTCACACAGTTATTCATCATAGACATCCCCTCGCCGACCTTCGTCCATCGTCATCAATACATAGTGACATGGTTGGTGTGAGCACCACTCAGTTAGTGTTGAGATGGAGTGACATCAATAGACTGGGATTGTACGCCATAATGAAGTAAACTCACAACAAAGCGGGGTAAGGTGTGCTTCTACTGAGAATCAGTGGTGCAGGGAGTGAAGACTTTACAGGTGTTATTCAAGTCAAGCCACTGTTTCAACCTGAATGGAGTCAAGCACCTTGACTGTTGTGCCTTACAGATGGTGGACGGTCCTTAGGGAGCCAGGAAATGTATTATACATGAACAAACTGAACAAAGGACTTGAAGGCAGTTTTGCTAAGTTGCAGATGATATTGAGGAAGTGGGGATGCTGCAGAAAGGCTTGAACAGTTTAGGACTGTGGGAAAACACGTGGCTGATGGAACACAGTATGGGAACGTGTGAGCATATGCACTTTGGTAGGCGGAATAGAGGAGACACCATGTTCTAATAGGATCCATTAAATCTGAAGCACAAAAGGATTTTGAACCACCCGTCCTCTCTTATGGTTAACGTGCATGTGCAGTTGGCAATTAGGAAAGCAAAAGCAATGTTCGTATTCATTTCAAGAGACCAAGAAAGCAAGACGGGAGACATACTGCTGAGAATGTAATGGGCTATGGACAGGCAACATTTGGCCAATTGTGAGCTGTTTTGGACACTATCTCTGAGAGAAAGATCTGCTGGTGTTGGAGGTGATCCATCCTGGGGATGATAGCTTGTCATATGAGCGGCAGTGTGTGTACACGATAGAATTTAGAAGAATTGTGGGGGGTGAGGAGGGGGTTCAGATTGAAACTAATGGATTACAGCAAAGGTTGATACAGTCAGTATGTAGAAGATATTTCCACTTTTCATAGAGACAATGACAAAAAGGCACAGTATCAGAGTGAAGGAATGGGCTGAATGGCCGAAGTCTATTGCTATATCTCATGTTGGTTAGGTCATAGGGTCTATTATTCAGTATAGACTTGTAAGTATCTGACCTGCTCTTGTAACCCTTGTATTTGTATGTTGATTTGACTTCACGTTCTGGTCAATGGAAACCACTGTGATATGGACAGTGGGAAGATTCAGTGTCAGCCAGTATTCCATTAATATTTGGAATTTGAGCTGCTATCAGTGAGTCTCATCTGGCGGGATTACATTCTCTCCACGATGATTGTCATTTTCTGTCTGGTGGTTTCGAAGGATTGATCCTGTTACGCCAGTATTGTTGATTTAAACAAAACAGGTGCAATTTATCACAGCATTCAGCAACAATAAGTCATCGAATACTGAACATCCTTTACTAACAGAAAAGTCTAAAATATTCAATATTAGAAACACTGCTTTCCTGTTCACGTTCAAATCAGATCACCTGTCCCATCGAGATGCTCAACTTGCAACTATTTTAAAAAATTTTTTTGGATGTGGGCATCGCTGGATGTGCCCAGGATTTCTTGCCCTTCCGCAGTTGCCCTTGAGACGGTGGTGGTGAACTGCTTTCTCGAACTGCTGCAACCTACCTGCTGTGCGGTGACCAACTAGTGATTAAAGAGGGAATTTCAGGGTTTTCACGCAGCAACAGTGAAGGAACGGCAATACATTTCCAAATCAGGATGTTGACTCGTTTGGAGGGGAATTTGAAGGTGGTGGTGTTCCCAAAAGTCTACTGCCCTTGTCATTCCAGATGGAAGTGTTCGTGAGATTGGAAGGAGCTGTCTGAGGATCTTTGGGGAATTCCTCCATTGTCTCTTGTAGATAGTGCACACTGCTGCTCCTGAGTGACCATGGTGAAAGGGATGAATGCTTGTGGATGTGGTGCAAATCAAATGGGCTGTTTTGTCCTGGATTGTGTAAAACTTCTTTAGTGTTGTTGGGGATGTACCCATTCAGGCAAGTGAGGATATTCCATCTCATTCGTGACCTGTACCTTGTAGATGATGGACAGGCTTTGGGTAGTCAGGAGGTGAGTCACTCGTGCAGTATTCCTAGCCTCTGATCTGCTCTTAGATTCATGTGGCGAGTCCAGTTGATGTTCTGGTCAATGAACACTCCTCCAACCCCCCCCCCTCCACCCCACCATCACTACCACCAGAATATTGATAGTGGGGGAGTTTAGTGATGAGAATGCTGCAGAATACAAAGTGGTTATATTGTTTCTTATTGATGGCAGTCATTGTCTGAATTTATGTGGTGCAAATGTTACTTGCCACTTGCCAGCCCAAGCCTGGATATTGCTTTAGGAATGGACTGCTTCCATATCTGAACATTTGCGAATGGAGGTAAACATTGTGCAGTCATCATAGAATATCCCCAATTCTACCTTATGATGGAAGGAAAGGTCATTGTTCAAGCGTCTGAAGATGTTTGGACCGAGGACATTATCCTAAGGGACTACAGCAGAGATGTTCTGGAGCTGAGATGACTGGCCTCCAACAACAATGACCATCTTCCTATCTGTCAGGTATGACTCCAATAGTGGAGTGTTGGCCCGCGATACCGTTTTTTCTTGGGGTCCTTGATGTCACATTTGGCAGAATGCAGCCTTGATGTCAAGGGCTGGAATTCAGTTCCGTTTTCTATGTTTGAACCAAGGCTGTGACGAGGTCAGGAACTGAGTGTCTCTGGCAAAACCCAAACTGTGCGTCACTGAGCAGGTTAGTTTTGAGCAAGTGCGGTTTGATAGCACTGTTGATGACACCTTCCATCATTTTACTGATGATAGTGAGTAGACCGATAAGGCTGTATTTGGACGGGTCGAATTTGTCCTGCGTTTTATGTACAGAACACAATTGAGCAGTTTTTCCCCATTGTCGGTTGGTCAACATACTGGAACAGCTTGGCTAGGGGAGCGGGATGTTCTGGATCACAAGTCTTCAGGACTATTGCCAGCATGTTATCAGGGCCTATAGTCTTTGCAGTATTCAGTGCCTTCAACCGTTTCTTGATACTAGTGAATCGAATTTGCTGAAGGCTGCTATCTGTAATGATGGGGACCACCGGAGGAGGCCAAAATGGATCACCCAATCAAAACGTCTGACTGAAGATTGCAGCGAAAGCTTCAGCCTTATATTTTGCACTGTTGTGCGGGGCTCTTCCATCATTGAGGTTGGGGATATTTGTGGAGACTCCTACTCTGGTGAGTTGTTTAATCGTCAGCCACCCTTCAGGATCAGATTAGCAGGACTGCAGAGATTAATTCTGATGCATTCGTTCTGTGATCGCTAAGCTCTGTCTGTCCCTTGCTGTTTATGCTATCTGGCACGCAAGTATTACTGTTTGGAAGCTTCAGCTGATGAACATTTTATCTTTATATATTCCTGGTTCTGCTCCTGGCATGCCCTCCTGCATTCTCCATTGAACCAGGTTTAATCCTTTGGATTGATGGTAATGATTGAGTGGGGACATGCTGGGCAGTGATGTTACAGATTGTGCTGGAGTGTAGTTCTGCTGCTATTGATGGTCCACAGTGTCTTATGGACGGTTAGTCTTGAGTTGCTAGATCTGCTGAAAGTCTGTGTCATTTAGCATGGTGATAGTACCACACAACACAATAGAGCTTATGGAGACAATAGACTTTGTCTCCACAAGGAACGTGTGGTGGTCACTTTTACCGATACTGTCATGGACATATACATCTGCAGTTGGTAGAATGGTAAGGACGAGGTCAGGTATGTTTTTTACCCTCTCGTTCATTGCCTAAACACCTTCTGCAGACCCAATCTAGTAGCTATGTCCTTAGGAGCCGACCAGCGTGATCAGTCGTACTGCTGCCAAACCACTCTTGACAGTCAACTTTGACATCCCCCAGCCAGAATACACTTTGTGCCCTTGCCACAGTCAATGTTTTCACCAAGTGTTGTTTAACATGGAGAAAGACTGATTCAGCTGAGGAACGACGTTACGTGGTAATCAGTGAGAGACCCCTTTGCCCATGTTAATTTCTGTTGTTTCTGTAAGGTATGATTCCGTGAGTATGGCTATGTCAGGCTGTTGCTTAACTAGTCTGTAAGGCAATTGTTCCAATGTTGGCACTTGACTTCAGACGTCAGTAAGGAAGACTTTTCAGGTTCTACAGTGATGTTTCTAATGTTGACTTTTCTGGTGCCCATTTCGATGCCAGGTGGTCCATCCGGTTTCATTTGTTTGAAACTTTGTAGCGATTGGTACAACTAAATGACTCATTAGACCTTTACAGGGGGCGATTGAGAGTCAATGACATTGCTTTGGGTCTGGATTTGCATGTCAGATTCCTTCATTGCAGGATATTAGTGAACCAGATGGATTCTTCGGACAATTGGCAATGATTTCATTCTCATCAGTAGAATTCTTAATTCCAGGAATATTTTTACATTATTGAATTGAATTGCCACCATCTGCAGTGGCGGGATTCAACCCGGATCCACAGAACAGGAGCTGATTTTTCCGGATTGATAATCTATCGGTAATACCATTAGATCTACTTAGAACCACATGTTTTACTCAGCTGCCATTTCTTGTGTTGCCCTGTTTTTCATTCATTGCTTATGTTATTCTGGAATCTCATCCTTCATTAAATCCTGATTGAAATACACAGTCATGAACACCTTCTCGACTGCTCGAATTTCATTCAGTCTGTTTTGTTTGAACAGACATTTCAAGGCAGCTGTACACCAGAGAAGAGCAGGAAAAGATAATAGGTGATAGTGCACTGTACATGTCACCGGACCAGCATGCCTGTCCAGGAAGTATTTATTGTGGGTCAGAGAACCTCAATTATTATAGAGTGGATGGAGGCTAATCAGCCCATTGTGGAGTCACAAGCTCTCCAACTGCACAATTGGAGATAGAGAGAGTGTGTGAAGAAAGATTGTGTGTGAGAGAAATAAACAGAGAGAAAGCAAGTGAAGGGAGATAAACTGAGAGCGGAGAGAAAGGGGAGCGACTGACTGAGTGTGAGAGGAAGAGGTGTTAGATGAGGGTGAAGTCAGATAGATCAGAAGACTGCATTACGGTAGATAAATATGGACAGACAGAAGTTAGAAGCTTTATTTAGAAATTCCTCTGGACGGCAAGCCCTTTGTCTGGGTGCCGTACACTGTGAGCACTGTTCTGATACTGGCTGTCATCCCAAATAATTTATTTCCAACAATATCACAGAGCTGGGTTACTGACAGCTAAACAGAACCCATTCGGCCAATAGATTGGTTCCATAGAAAAAGCATAGTTTTTAAATACACTGTGCCAAGAGCAGCAGAAAATGATAACCATCACCCCGCCTCCACGACTCCCCCACCCTCCCCCGCCCACCGATACTGTATGAGAGACTAGGCCAGAGAATCTCTGTGAGGGTACTCACTGACAGAGATGAAATTACGATCTTAGTTGTGGGTCAAGTAATGATTGATAAAGTTTGCATACCACTTTCCTAGTGATGTAATTCACATTTCACTTTATATAGCTCAATATCAGGAGTGTATTTTAACAATCTTATCTCTTTGTACTTTGGTGTGTGCAGAAAATCATTTTGTTTCTGTATTTTATATTGCATAAACGCATTTCATTAATATTATCTCTGCTCATTCTTCATTGTAGGTATACTCTTGAATCGTTGTTCATATGAGTTTTAAAGAGTTACATTGCAGTTCTGGTAACTGGGGAACATCACTGTCCCTCCGCCCAATCTAAAATGCCATGCCCCCCAGCCCTCTCCATCTTCTGTCTTTTCCCCGGTATCATAATCACAATGTAATTGAAGTCCATTAAATGACACTTCATGACATCGATAACATCAAGAGAATGACCCACGCCTGCCCTCTGATCCTGGAATAACAATCTGAACTGTGTTTGTCATGTGCAATTCTCTGTAAACGTATCCATGCTGTTTGTTTGTTGTAACCCACGATGTTTTGGCACAGTTTGCTATCAGATCATGGATGATAGTTGTTTTCTCAATGTTTTACAGATATTGCAATGACTGATCAGTAGTTACGGGATTTATTTCTGTGTTTATGATCAGAGAAGCATGTTTATGTTCCGTTAAACTTCTGGCATTACTTCCATATCCAAGCTGACTGAATGATTACACACAATCAATCTGCCATCTTCAACATTCCTTCCTTCAGTCATACCCGCATATCACACCCAGAATGCATAAATGTTCAACGTTATTTTGAATTTTAATAAAGTAGCATTGAATTCAAAGGGGTTAACTGGAGCTATCTGTTCAGCCATTGTAATGATGTCAGTCTCCATGGATCGTATGCGTCCCTAGAGAGTTTCTCTCTTCTATCAATAAGGGAATGCTTTCAGTGTGTTTTACCATGGTGTGAGCGGGAGCATGTCCAACAGCAATAAGGGATTAGCAGCTTCAGAGAGAAGGGCAGGAGAGCTGAAAATCTAGGAACATTAGACTGGAATGTTCCAACAATGGACAGAGGTTTATCCGAAGGTCTTTACTGGCTTTCACAGCCTTGGATATCATTAGCATAGCGGATTGAAGATGTACTGATGGTTATTCAAGCTGGTTACTATCCTATCCTTGCTATAGTTGGTGTTCCTGGTAAGTCACTCTGTCTGTTTATTGAACTGGTCTGAACTGAATAGATGCTGATGATATGCAGATTTTGTAAAGGTGCAAGCCGCCGTTTCAGCTCCAAGCAAATTTCCATTCCTTAGAAATTAAAACTAGCAAATTATTATTTACAAATTACTCACTAGTATGCGAGGGTAAACACACTGTTCTCAGCCTCTTTGATTCATTTTCTCCTGCAAAGTGTACATCTTCATCTCCTCCCCACATACCAGTCCTGTCCATTATCACCGTTAAGACGTCCCAGTCTCCTCCTCAGCCTCAGTTCAATTCCTGATTAACAATCGTTTGTTCCTTTATTTAATTCCAGATGCATCTGTTTCAAGTCCCTTCTAACCACGTGTCCATTACAGAATAATTGCACTTCAGATGTTTAACTTGTCCTCTGCACAAAATCTGGAGGATGGGCAGACTGTGTAAAAGTGGGTCACGTCATTGGTTGTATTCTAGAGCCACAGAATAATAATCTGTTGATGTCGACTTGCCTTATGCCCATTAGAGAAGGCAGTGAGTCATCCTTCTCTGGTCAAGTTTCTGTTTAACTGCAAACCCACGGCAATTTGCTTTACTATTTATTATCCTGTGGAACCGCTGAAACAGCCACTCCGTTCAAGATCGGCATAACATCCTGGCCTGACCATGGCTACACACATCCCGTGAGGGCAGAACAAAAGGAATAGTAGCTCCCTTCCTCTGCCTGCATCCCATATTCCAACGGCTCATTTCCATTAATGTAGGTAGCCATTCACTATTTTAGATGTATCCTTTGTGATTGAGTCTCTTCCAAGAGTGATGTCCATCTCCATGGTCACCTCTGGTGCTGGTTCATTATTAATGCTGACCTCCAGATGTAAGGATGTTTTTAAATTCTACATCCGTGGCAGTGCATTGTAAATGAATTGTTTGCTGTGTCACACAAAAGAATTGGAGCCAACTAAGTGAGGGAAAGGAATTATTGTGATCAAACCTGAGAGTGTTGCTTAGGCAGTATTTGGGGTATTGTGGGCAGATTTTCTTTCCTTTATACGGAGTGATCTCCTTATCACAGAGAGAGTGAAGAGGAGTTCTAACAGATTAATTCCTGGGATGAAGACACCATGAGGAGTGACTGAAGGTTGATCTGTAGCGCTGTGAGAGAATAAGAGGTGATTGCATTGAATCCTGAGAGGGATGGACAATCACTCCTTATATTCTAAACAGTCAATGAGAAGGTGATAAATTCCATGCCTGCTATTTCACTCAGGATGCATGATTCGGAATATTTTAAGTGTCTGGGCGGATGTTACGCCCTCCCACCCCAACCCCTACTCCCCATTGAGAGAGATGGAGAGGTCCAAGTTTTGAATAAACTCTCCCCACATTAATACAGTGCAGTTGGTATGTGATCCTGTACTGAATGTTATATTATCCACCACCCGGACAGCAGCCACATTACCTTCATTCTAAAACAGTTGACTATTTCCAACAGTTTCTGACCTTCATGAAGAACATGAATCTATCTTCTCAGAGATGCAAGGTACTTCCTTCCAGTTTAGACCAGAAGACTATAAGACATTGGAGCATAAATTAGGACAGTTAGCCCATCGGGTCTGCTCCGTCATTCAATCATCGCTGATAGGTTCTCAAACCCATTCTCCGACCTTCTCTCCATAATCTTTGATCTCCTGGATAATCAAAAACTATCGATCTCCGTCTCACATATACTCAATGACCTGCCCCACAGCCTTCTGTGGCAATAAATTTCAAAGATTCGCCATTCTATTGTTAAATAACTTTCTCCTTATCACTGTTCTAAAAGGTGTTCCCTTTCATCTAAGGCTGTGCCCTCTGATTCTAATCCAATGGAAACATCTTATCAACACCCACTCTCTCCAGGTCATTCAGTATCCTGTCTATTTCACATTCCCTCTCATCCTTTCAAACTTCATCAAGTATGGACCCGGAGTACTCAAACATTCCTCATGCAATAAGCTTTTCATTCCTATGACCAATCGCGTGAAAATCTTCTGAACACGCTCCAGGACCAGTACATCCTTCCATTGCTGTGCTTGGTAGAGCCTGCTCAAAAATGAGCACAATACTCCAAATGTTGTCTGACCAGAGCAGGATACATTCAGTTCTTATATTCAATTTTTCTCGTAGTAAATGCTCCCAATCATAATTGCAAATACTCTCCTAAATGCTGCCTCAACCTGCAAGCTGACCTTGAGAGAACCCTGCACTAGAACTCCCAAGTCCCTTTGCACTTCAGATTTCTGAATTTTCTCTCCATTTGGAAAATAGACAATGCCTCTATTCTTCGTGCTAAAGTGCATGACCTACACTTTCAAACGTTGGAATACATCTGCCGATCTCTTTATCTGACCAAATCCTTGTTCAGCCTCTCCGCTTCCTCAATATGACCTGTCCATGTGCCTATCTTTGTATCGTCTGCAAACCTAGCCAGAGTGCCTCAATTCCCTCATCTAGATTGTTAATGTAACAAGTAAAAAGTTATGATTCCAACACTGAGCATTCTGGATCACCACTTGTCACCGGCTGCCATCCTGAGAAGTACACTTTTATCCCCCACTCTCTGCTTTCTGCCAACAGACAAGCTTCTATCCATGCCACCACCTTGCCTCTAACACCACGGACCCTTATGATACTCAGTAATCTCCTGCGTGACACCTTGTCAAAGGCCTTCTTGAATTCCAGTTGGATACCATCCATTGGTTGTGCTTGGTAGAGCCTGCTCATTTACCTTCAAAGAATTCCAATAGATTTGTCAGGCATTAACTTCGCTTGATGAAATCATGCCGACTTTGCCCTATTTTACCAAACACTTTCAAGTATTCAGAAACCTCATCCTTCACAATGGATCCAGGATCTTACCCACGACAGAGGTTAAACTATTCATGGTGGGTTTTTTTTTGTCTTTTTCCTTACTCCCTTGTTAAAAAGGGGTGTCACGTTAGTGGGTTTCCGATGGTCTGGGATCGTTCCTTACTCTAGTGATTGCTGAAAGATCTCCACGATTGCCTCCACTCACCTTCAGTATCTTCCTTATATACTGGGATGTATTCCATCTGGTCAGGGTTATTTAACCACCTTCGGGCCATTACATTTTTTATCTAGCATGTTTTCCATGGTGGGGGCCATCATACTCAGCTCTGGCTCCTCAATATCTTAAATGTTTAAGGTGTTACTCGTGCCTTCCACCATGAAAACTGACACAAAGTAATTATTCAGTGCCTTTTCCATTTTCTCGTTCCCCACTACCATCTCTCCAGTATCATTTTCCAGCAGTCCAATGTTCACTTTTGCCGCTCTTTTGTACTTTATATATCGAAAGAAACTGTTACAATCTTCCTTTATCTTACTGGCTAGCTTCCCCCATATTTAATAATCTCCCTCCTTATTTGATTTTGTTTGCCCTCTGTTTTGTCTTTGTAAACTTTCCAATCCTCAGGTTTCCCACTGCACTTTGCCACATTATATCATTTTTCTTTTACTTTTATGCTATACCTGACTTCCCTCGTCAGCGATGGTTGTCCCATCCTCCCTATACAAGTCTCTTTTTCCTAAGGATAAAATCTCTGCTGTATCCTGAATTAGTCCAAAAATCTCCTGCCATTGCTGTTGCACTGTCTTTCCTGCTGGGCCCGTCTCCCAGTCAATTCTACCCAGCTCCTCACTCATGTCTGTGCAATTGCCTTTATTCAGGTGTAATACCGTTACTTCTGATTCTATCTTCTCCATCTGAAACTGCAGAGTAAATTCAATCATATTATGATCACTGTCACCTTAAGATCCCCTCATCTAGTCTGCCTGCACAAGCTAATCCAAAAGCCATCACGTAGACATTCCACAAATTCCTTTTCCTGCCAACCACTATCAATCTGAATTCCCAGTCCATCTGTAAAATAAAATCCCACATGATCACTGTAACTTTGCCTTTCCTACAGATCTTTCCAGCTCCGGTTGTATCTTACACCCCAGCTCCCTGTATATAACTCCAACTGCATTTTTTCACTTTTTTGATTCCTCAATTCTACCGACACAGATTCTACACCATCTAACTTATTACATTTCTTATTATTGATCATTGATTCGATTCCAATCTTAATAACTGAGACAACTCTTTCTCTCTGCCCACCTGCCTATCTTTTCGGCAGGATGAATATCCTTGAATATTCAGCTCCCAATCCTGATCCTCTTGCAGCGATGTCACTGTAATGCCCACTGTGTCGTATCTGCCAATTTATGGATGAGTTACCTTATTCCTTATACTGCATGCTTTCTGATATAATAGTTCAATCCTGTATTACCCGTCGCTCTTCTCATTGTCATTTGTTTGACCAGCCGTTGGTACCTACACGGACCCTGACCACTGGATCATTCCCCTCCCGCTCCAAGTTCTGCAACCCAGATGATATATCCCAAACCCGAGCACCATATAGGCAACACAACCTTCAGGACTCTTAATCCCGATCACGGAGGACGGTATCTATGCTTTTAACTATACTATCCCCAATTATCCAGTTTGGCCAGCATGGTGACACAGAATGCTGCCTCACAGTGCTTGGGACTTGGGTTCATTTCTATCTCTGGACCCTGTCTGTGTGGACTTTGTAGATTCACCCGTGTCTGCATTGGGAGCATTAACTCTTTTCTCTCTCCACAGTACGTCTCTGTGTTTGCTTCAGATTTTGTACCATCTACAGTATTTTTGCTTTTGTTCGATGGAGAAATGCAGCAAATGTGACAGGTTTTTGTAAAAGCAGCTGTGGTTCGCGGGTTCCTCTGGGTCTTTAGGAATCTTGCCCGGCCACTTGTCTGAGTGAAGTGTCCCTGGATGCCCATTCCATCTGTCTCAGTTCCCGCAGTCCATCGTCACTACATGCAGCCGTTCCTTGTGCCATCCCTGGGACTCCCCACATCCCATTGCCTGGCACTAGATACTCCCTTCGCAGGACTGTGCACACAACGACACCGGGAACTTTCTGACCCGCTGGGGATGCTGGGTAAAGACCCTGCCATTGAAAGGAACAGAATAAGTAGAATCCAATTGAATAGCAAAGCTGAGTAAACAGGTGGAATCATATCCATCTGCTCTGACGTATTCTAATCTTCTGTTTATCCTCGTCCATCTGCAAATAGATGGTCCATATGTACGCCTTGTCAAACAGGTTTGGTGGCGGGGATAGATATCAGATCCGGTGGTCATTGGACTGATTCAGTGGTCTCACTTTCCTGACGTCACACTTAAGATTTTATTATCAAGTCTAACCAGTTTAATAAAAAGGCCTTGCTGGAGTTGTGCTGAAAGGATATTTGAATTCTGGAGACATTAGAATATGTCACGTGCGAATGAGGTACGGAATCGTAAGGTAACACAGTTAAATACACGATCAAAGGGCTGGCAGGGGAGGCAGCACTTCCGATATGTGGATCATTGGGATTCCCGAGTCGGGAGGACATACACAAAAAAGGACGGTATGAACCTGAACTGGCAGCAATTTATGAAATGTGGATTATTGGGATTCACGGGTTAGTATGATACACACAAGAAGGACGGAATGCACTTGAACTGATAACAGTCTCCGATATGTGGATCATTGGGATTCCTGGTTGATAGGATATAAACAAGATGGACGGGATGGACTTGAACTGGCAGCAACCTCCTGGAAGGCAGGTTTGCTATCGTCCCTTTACGAGGGTTTAAACTTATGTTTGGCGGCGGTGGGGGAGGGGTGTGTGGAACCACAGCAGTAGGTCCACAGGTACAGTGACTGAGGAGGAGTTGGAGACTAATCCCAGTCTAGTTAAGACCAACAAAACAAAACAGTGCACTGAACACAATGGCCTGGCAGTCTGAAGTGTGCTGATTTTAATATGAGGAATCTGTTTGTTTGAACAGATATTTCGATGTCGCTGCATGATCAGAAAATAGGAAGAGATAATGGTTAATTGTCCACTGTGTCCTTCACTGGACCAGCTTGTCTCTCCAGGCACCAAAACTTGTTACTGTGGGTCAGAGAACTTCAGAATTAATACAACACAGAAGGAGGCCATTCAGCCCACCATGCGTCCATGAGCTCTCCAACTTGACAACTTGAAAATAGAGGTAATGATCGGAGCTAGACTGAAAGGGAGAGTAATAAACAAAGAGAAAGACAGTGCAGTGAGATAAACAGAGTGAAAAAAGGAGCGACAGAGTGAGTGAGAGCAGGGGTGTCAGACGAATGTGAAGTTAGATCAGGAGACAGCATGAGGAGAAATACACAGAAACTTTTCTTAGAAACTCTCACAGACTGTCTGGTGCCATACCCTGTGAGCACCATGCTGATACTGGCTGTCATCCCAGATCATTTATCGCCAATAACATCCCAGAGCTGAGTTGCTGACAGCTAAACACAATCCAATAGACCAATAGATTGGTTCCAGGGAGAATGTGGATTAATTTATATATTCTCGACCAACAGGAACATATGGCCCCTGTAGACACTGCGTGAGAGGCAGGGTGGAATCTCAGTGAAGGGAATCACTGGCAGAGGGAAATCAGGATCTCAGCTGTGGTCAAATAATGATTGATAAAGTTTGCACACCACCTTCCATGGTTTTGTAATTCACATTATAACTGATATAGCTCCACATAGTAAGTGTATTTTAACAATATTGTCTTTTTGTAGTTTTCATATTTGGGATGTACAGAAACGCTTTTTTATCTTGTATTTTGTGTTGAATAAACACATTTTATTCTTGAGGAAGAAAGGACCTGCTCCGATGGCACAGTGGTCATCTGAACCTTGCTGAGACAAAGTCCGAGGAATCCTAACTGGGGCTGCAGACAGAGCTTTAAACTGATAGGAGTGTGTGTGTGTGCGGGGTGGGTGCCAGTTATAAGGTTTAATTAGAAAAGCCGAATTAAAAGAGGAGGCAAAAGTACAGAACTCAGTAGAGGTTATTAAAATCTCCAGCACAGGTACAAATAGGATAGAGCATCTGGAAATGTTTAACATATCAAACTTCAGGCGCACTGCACAAATGAATGACAATGAGAAGAGGGACGGACAATGCAGGACTGAAGAGGTTACAACTGAATGCATGCTGTATAAGGAATAAGGTAAATCAGCTTGTGGCGCAGAATTAAATCAGCAGATAAGAAGCGAGGGGCATCACAGAGATGTGGCTGCAAGGGGATCTCAATATTTAAGGATATTCTAAGGATAGGCAGGTGGGCAGAGGGAGTGATTTGCATTGTTAGTAAGAAATGAATTAAATCAATAGTAAGAAGGAAGTAGGGCAGATGGTGTAGAATCTGCGTGGGTAGAATTGAGGACCCACAAAGGTAATACAACCACAGTTGAAGTCTTGTACAGGGCTCAAAGAGTAGTCAGGAGCTTGGGGCACAAGATACACCAGGAGATAGAAATATTGTGTAGGAAAGGCAAAGTACAGTAATCATGGGTGATTTCATATGCAGGGGAACTGGGAACATTAGATTAGTAATGGTTCGCAAGAAAAGGAATTTTTGGAATGTTTATGAGAAGGCTTTTTGGAGCAACTTCTGGTGGAGCCCACTCGGGAACAGATGATACTGCATTTAATGACGCAGGATTCGTGGTGGAGATTAGGGTGAAGGTAAATTTCGGAAGCAAATGATCAGATCATGGTTTGAATTTATTCTGCAATTGGGAGGAGAGAGAAGATAGAATCAGAGGTAACCGTATTTCAGCTGACTAAAGGCAACTACAGAGGCATAAAGGAGAAGCTGGGTAGAATTGACTGGGGGAGTGGTTAAGCATCAAAAACAAGGGAACAGCAATGGCAGCAGATTCCAAGATTAATTCACGAGTCACAGCAGCGATTCTTGCGAGGAATTGAGGCATGGTACAGGGAAGATGAGGGAGCCAGGGCTGACGACGGAAGTCAGGGATTGCATACAAGCAAAAGAGCAAGCGTATAATGTGGTGGGGGCAGTGGGGAACTAGAGAATTGTGAAACTTACAAAGACTAACAGAGGGCAAAAAAAGGACAGAGAAGATTAGATATGGAGATACGCTAACCAGTAATACAAGGAGACTGTAAGAGGATCTTTAGATATATAAAGTGCAAAAGAGAGGCAAAAGTGAATATGGACCACTGGAAAAATGATGCTGAGAGACAGTGTGGAAAACAAAGAAACTAATGAGGAACTTTGCATCAATGTTCATGGTGAAGACCCACGTTAATTTCCCACAAATTGTGAGAGCGAGGAGAGGGCAGAGCTCAGTATGGTGATCATCACCAAGGAGAACATGCTAGAAAACAGAACGGTCTGAATTTGGATAAATCACCTGAACCATATGGACTACACCAGCATTGTAAGGGAGATAGCTGAAGAGGTAGTGAAAGCGAAAGTGGTAATCTTTCAGGAATGAGTAAAATCGGCAATGGCTGGAAAATTGCTAACGTGACACTCATTTAATAAGGGAGTTAGGCAGAAGATGGAAAATTACAGATGATTAGCCTAACCTTGTTTGTGGTAACCTCTGGAATCCATCGTGAAGGATGGGATTTAGAATACTTGGATTTAGCAAAATAGTCCAAAGTCAGCATTGTTTCATCAATGGGAGGTCATACCCAAACGAATACTTTGAGGGAGTAACGAGCACAGATTTGACCAAAGAGAACCAGTAGATGTTATCCACCTGCTTCTATAAAATCCTTTGATAAGTTGGCA
>NW_026868213.1:0-64969 GCF_020745735.1 Hemiscyllium ocellatum | reverse complement strand
GGTTAGAGCGCTGGTCTCGTAAACCAGAGGGCGTGAGTTCAAATCTCACTGGGGCCTCATCGCATTTATCCTCTTTGCCAGGCCAGCCCGCAGTCAGTTTCAATGTTTGGTATGCGACTGACGAGTCCCATGTTCGAATCGCTCAACGCCTGTTTATGGTCCAAGCGGGCTTCTGAGGAAGGGCGAGTTTTCACCCCCAAACACCAGAGGTACGCGACGCGCTCCCGAATAACCCTGTTGGACTGAGAGCTGCTACTTTTGTCAAGTTGAGCTTTCCTGCAACTTCTGCTTTTGTCACTTACAGCGTTCAGTTGAAATCCAAAAACTTCTTTGTTCTGCAGGCAAAGAACGGGGCCGTGTGTGTTCACCGATTTCAGTTTGAGATCGCTGACCGATGATGTCTCCCGGTGATTCTCAGATATCACAGGAGCACAGAATCCCTCCAGTTTGGAAACAGTTTGGACTTGTTGGGCTGAAGGGCCTGTTTCCACACTGTCCCAATCTCATATATTCTTATCTCGTCAACACCGACCTGCAGAGAGCAATCTACCCAGGCCCATTCCGCGCACTGCATCATTCTACATTGAATGCTGACTAATCCACCGAGCCCGCACAATCACCGTACACAATGGGACAATGAAGCGTGGCCAATCCCGCAGAAGCTACACTTCTTTGTAAACGGAGCAGCCGGAGCAAACCCACGGGGAGAATGTTCAAACCGTTCAGACGGTGACGCGAGGGTCGATTGGAACCTGTGTCCCAAGCGTTCTGACTCAGCCAGTGTTAACCAGTCAGCAAGTTCCGCTGAGCGACCTGGCGCCTGGCTGCATAGCTCAGCGGTTAGAGCACTGGTCTTGTAAACCAGAGATCGTGAGTTCAAATCTCACTGGGGCCTCTCAGTCTTGTGGTATGACGCTGAGGAGCGCTGTGTTCTTCAAATTGCTCCTCGCCCGTTTGTCGTCCAACCGGCTTCTTGGAAGCACGAGCGTCCACCGCGGGGCGGGTGGCGCTCCTGTTGGACTCATAGCTGCTGCTTTTGGGAATTGATGTCTGAAACGCCTCTCATTTCTCGTCTCCGACCAGGTGAGCAGGTTTTCCTGCAACTTCTTTCTTCTGCAGGCAAAGAACGGGGCTGTGTGTGTTCACCGATTAAAGTTTGAGATCGCTGAACCGATTAAAGTTTGAGATCGCTGACCTCAGTCACTCCAAGCGACCGAATGACCATTCCCAATCATGTCTCCCGGTGATTCTCAGCTATCACAGAAGCATAGAATCCCTCCAGTTGGAAACAGGCCATTCCGCCCAACTAGCCGCTCAGTGGTTCGCACTGCTGCCTCACAGCACTAGGGACGCAGTCACGATTCCAGCTTTAGGGGACTGTCTGTGTCGTGTTTGCACATTCGCCCAGAGTCTGCGTGGGTTTGCTCCGGTTCGCTCCCACTGTCTAAAGACGTGCAAGTCGTGTGAATTGGCCATTCTAAATTGCCCCTAGTCGTAGGTACATTATTCAGAGAGAAACGGGTCTGGGTGGGTTGATGTGGACTTGTTGGGCTGAAGGGCCTGTTTCCACACTGTCGCCAATCTAATTTATTCTAATCTCGTCAACACCGACCTGCAGAGAGCAGTCTACCCAGACCCATTCCGCACACTGCATCGTTGTACATTGAATGCTGACTAATCCATCGAGCCCGCACAATCACCGTACACAATGGGACAATGAAGCATGGCCAATCCCGCAGAAGCTGCACATCTCTGTAACCGGAGCAGCCGGAGCAAACCCACGCGCGCACGGGGAGAGAGAGTGTTCAAACTGTCCAGACGGTGACGCGAGGGCTGTTACCCAATCAGCCAAAGGTTCGCGGCGGCCGCTCGCCCGGCTCCATAGCTCAGCGGTTAGAGCGCTGGTCTCGTAAACCAGAGGGCGTGAGTTCAAATCTCACTGGGGCCTCATCGCATTTATCCTCTTTGCCAGGCCAGCCCGCAGTCAGTTTCAATGTTTGGTATGCGACTGACGAGTACCATGTTCGAATCGCTCAACGCCTGTTTATGGTCCAAGCGGCTTCTGAGGAAGGGCGAGTTTTCACCCCCAACACCAGAGGTACGCGACGCGCTCCCGAATAACCCTGTTGGACTGAGAGCTGCTACTTTTGTCAAGTTGAGCTTTCCTGCAACTTCTGCTTTTGTCACTTACAGCGTTCAGTTGAAATCCAAAAACTTCTTTGTTCTGCAGGCAAAGAACGGGGCCGTGTGTGTTCACCGATTTCAGTTTGAGATCGCTGACCGATGATGTCTCCGGTGATTCTCAGATATCACAGGAGCACAGAATCCCTCCAGTTTGGAAACAGTTTGGACTTGTTGGGCTGAAGGGCCTGTTTCCACACTGTCACCAATCTCATATATTCTTATCTCGTCAACACCGACCTGCAGAGAGCAATCTACCCAGGCCCATTCCGCGCACTGCATCATTCTACATTGAATGCTGACTAATCCACCGAGCCCGCACAATCACCGTACACAATGGGACAATGAAGCGTGGCCAATCCCGCAGAAGCTACACTTCTTTGTAAACGGAGCAGCCGGAGCAAACCCACGGGGAGAATGTTCAAACCGTTCAGACGGTGACGCGAGGGTCGATTGGAACCTGTGTCCCAAGCGTTCTGACTCAGCCAGTGTTAACCAGTCAGCCAAGTTCCGCTGAGCGACCTGAGCGCCTGGCTCCATAGCTCAGCGGTTAGAGCACTGGTCTTGTAAACCAGAGGTCGTGAGTTCAAATCTCACTGGGGCCTCTCAGTCTTGTGGTATGACGCTGAGGAGCGCTGTGTTCTTCAAATTGCTCCTCGCCCGTTTGTCGTCCAACCGGCTTCTTGGAAGCACGAGCGTCCACCGGCGGGGCGGGGTGGCGCTCCTGTTGGACTCATAGCTGCTGCTTTTGGGAATTGATGTCTGAAACGCCTCTCATTTCTCGTCTCCGACCAGGTGAGCAGGTTTTCCTGCAACTTCTTTCTTCTGCAGGCAAAGAACGGGGCTGTGTGTGTTCACCGATTAAAGTTTGAGATCGCTGACCTCAGTCACTCCAAGCGACCGAATGACCATTCCCAATCATGTCTCCCGGTGATTCTCAGCTATCACAGAAGCATAGAATCCCTCCAGTTTGGAAACAGGCCATTCCGCCCAACTAGCCGCTCAGTGGTTCGCACTGCTGCCTCACAGCACTAGGGACGCAGTCACGATTCCAGCTTTAGGGGACTGTCTGTGTCGTGTTTGCACATTCGCCCAGAGTCTGCGTGGGTTTGCTCCGGTTCGCTCCCACTGTCTAAAGACGTGCAAGTCGTGTGAATTGGCCATTCTAAATTGCCCCTAGTCGTAGGTACATTATTCAGAGAGAAACGGGTCTGGGTGGGTTGATGTGGACTTGTTGGGCTGAAGGGCCTGTTTCCACACTGTCGCCAATCTAATTTATTCTAATCTCGTCAACACCGACCTGCAGAGAGCAGTCTACCCAGACCCATTCCGCACACTGCATCGTTGTACATTGAATGCTGACTAATCCATCGAGCCCGCACAATCACCGTACACAATGGGACAATGAAGCATGGCCAATCCCGCAGAAGCTGCACATCTCTGTAACCGGAGCAGCCGGAGCAAACCCACGCGCGCACGGGGAGAGAGAGTGTTCAAACTGTCCAGACGGTGACGCGAGGGCTGTTACCCAATCAGCCAAAGGTTCGCGGCGGCCGCTCGCCCGGCTCCATAGCTCAGCGGTTAGAGCGCTGGTCTCGTAAACCAGAGGGCGTGAGTTCAAATCTCACTGGGGCCTCATCGCATTTATCCTCTTTGCCAGGCCAGCCCGCAGTCAGTTTCAATGTTTGGTATGCGACTGACGAGTACCATGTTCGAATCGCTCAACGCCTGTTTATGGTCCAAGCGGCTTCTGAGGAAGGGCGAGTTTTCACCCCCAAACACCAGAGGTACGCGACGCGCTCCCGAATAACCCTGTTGGACTGAGAGCTGCTACTTTTGTCAAGTTGAGCTTTCCTGCAACTTCTGCTTTTGTCACTTACAGCGTTCAGTTGAAATCCAAAAACTTCTTTGTTCTGCAGGCAAAGAACGGGGCCGTGTGTGTTCACCGATTTCAGTTTGAGATCGCTGACCGATGATGTCTCCCGGTGATTCTCAGATATCACAGGAGCACAGAATCCCTCCAGTTTGGAAACAGTTTGGACTTGTTGGGCTGAAGGGCCTGTTTCCACACTGTCACCAATCTCATATATTCTTATCTCGTCAACACCGACCTGCAGAGAGCAATCTACCCAGGCCCATTCCGCGCACTGCATCATTCTACATTGAATGCTGACTAATCCACCGAGCCCGCACAATCACCGTACACAATGGGACAATGAAGCGTGGCCAATCCCGCAGAAGCTACACTTCTTTGTAAACGGAGCAGCCGGAGCAAACCCACGGGGAGAATGTTCAAACCGTTCAGACGGTGACGCGAGGGTCGATTGGAACCTGTGTCCCAAGCGTTCTGACTCAGCCAGTGTTAACCAGTCAGCCAAGTTCCGCTGAGCGACCTGGCGCCTGGCTCCATAGCTCAGCGGTTAGAGCACTGGTCTTGTAAACCAGAGATCGTGAGTTCAAATCTCACTGGGGCCTCTCAGTCTTGTGGTATGACGCTGAGGAGCGCTGTGTTCTTCAAATTGCTCCTCGCCCGTTTGTCGTCCAACCGGCTTCTTGGAAGCACGAGCGTCCACCGGCGGGGCGGGTGGCGCTCCTGTTGGACTCATAGCTGCTGCTTTTGGGAATTGATGTCTGAAACGCCTCTCATTTCTCGTCTCCGACCAGGTGAGCAGGTTTTCCTGCAACTTCTTTCTTCTGCAGGCAAAGAACGGGGCTGTGTGTGTTCACCGATTAAAGTTTGAGATCGCTGAACCGATTAAAGTTTGAGATCGCTGACCTCAGTCACTCCAAGCGACCGAATGACCATTCCCAATCATGTCTCCCGGTGATTCTCAGCTATCACAGAAGCATAGAATCCCTCCAGTTTGGAAACAGGCCATTCCGCCCAACTAGCCGCTCAGTGGTTCGCACTGCTGCCTCACAGCACTAGGGACGCAGTCACGATTCCAGCTTTAGGGGACTGTCTGTGTCGTGTTTGCACATTCGCCCAGAGTCTGCGTGGGTTTGCTCCGGTTCGCTCCCACTGTCTAAAGACGTGCAAGTCGTGTGAATTGGCCATTCTAAATTGCCCCTAGTCGTAGGTACATTATTCAGAGAGAAACGGGTCTGGGTGGGTTGATGTGGACTTGTTGGGCTGAAGGGCCTGTTTCCACACTGTCGCCAATCTAATTTATTCTAATCTCGTCAACACCGACCTGCAGAGAGCAGTCTACCCAGACCCATTCCGCACACTGCATCGTTGTACATTGAATGCTGACTAATCCATCGAGCCCGCACAATCACCGTACACAATGGGACAATGAAGCATGGCCAATCCCGCAGAAGCTGCACATCTCTGTAACCGGAGCAGCCGGAGCAAACCCACGCGCGCACGGGGAGAGAGAGTGTTCAAACTGTCCAGACGGTGACGCGAGGGCTGTTACCCAATCAGCCAAAGGTTCGCGGCGGCCGCTCGCCCGGCTCCATAGCTCAGCGGTTAGAGCGCTGGTCTCGTAAACCAGAGGGCGTGAGTTCAAATCTCACTGGGGCCTCATCGCATTTATCCTCTTTGCCAGGCCAGCCCGCAGTCAGTTTCAATGTTTGGTATGCGACTGACGAGTACCATGTTCGAATCGCTCAACGCCTGTTTATGGTCCAAGCGGCTTCTGAGGAAGGGCGAGTTTTCACCCCCAAACACCAGAGGTACGCGACGCGCTCCCGAATAACCCTGTTGGACTGAGAGCTGCTACTTTTGTCAAGTTGAGCTTTCCTGCAACTTCTGCTTTTGTCACTTACAGCGTTCAGTTGAAATCCAAAAACTTCTTTGTTCTGCAGGCAAAGAACGGGGCCGTGTGTGTTCACCGATTTCAGTTTGAGATCGCTGACCGATGATGTCTCCCGGTGATTCTCAGATATCACAGGAGCACAGAATCCCTCCAGTTTGGAAACAGTTTGGACTTGTTGGGCTGAAGGGCCTGTTTCCACACTGTCACCAATCTCATATATTCTTATCTCGTCAACACCGACCTGCAGAGAGCAATCTACCCAGGCCCATTCCGCGCACTGCATCATTCTACATTGAATGCTGACTAATCCACCGAGCCCGCACAATCACCGTACACAATGGGACAATGAAGCGTGGCCAATCCCGCAGAAGCTACACTTCTTTGTAAACGGAGCAGCCGGAGCAAACCCACGGGGAGAATGTTCAAACCGTTCAGACGGTGACGCGAGGGTCGATTGGAACCTGTGTCCCAAGCGTTCTGACTCAGCCAGTGTTAACCAGTCAGCCAAGTTCCGCTGAGCGACCTGGCGCCTGGCTGCATAGCTCAGCGGTTAGAGCACTGGTCTTGTAAACCAGAGATCGTGAGTTCAAATCTCACTGGGGCCTCTCAGTCTTGTGGTATGACGCTGAGGAGCGCTGTGTTCTTCAAATTGCTCCTCGCCCGTTTGTCGTCCAACCGGCTTCTTGGAAGCACGAGCGTCCACCGGCGGGGCGGGTGGCGCTCCTGTTGGACTCATAGCTGCTGCTTTTGGGAATTGATGTCTGAAACGCCTCTCATTTCTCGTCTCCGACCAGGTGAGCAGGTTTTCCTGCAACTTCTTTCTTCTGCAGGCAAAGAACGGGGCTGTGTGTGTTCACCGATTAAAGTTTGAGATCGCTGAACCGATTAAAGTTTGAGATCGCTGACCTCAGTCACTCCAAGCGACCGAATGACCATTCCCAATCATGTCTCCCGGTGATTCTCAGCTATCACAGAAGCATAGAATCCCTCCAGTTTGGAAACAGGCCATTCCGCCCAACTAGCCGCTCAGTGGTTCGCACTGCTGCCTCACAGCACTAGGGACGCAGTCACGATTCCAGCTTTAGGGGACTGTCTGTGTCGTGTTTGCACATTCGCCCAGAGTCTGCGTGGGTTTGCTCCGGTTCGCTCCCACTGTCTAAAGACGTGCAAGTCGTGTGAATTGGCCATTCTAAATTGCCCCTAGTCGTAGGTACATTATTCAGAGAGAAACGGGTCTGGGTGGGTTGATGTGGACTTGTTGGGCTGAAGGGCCTGTTTCCACACTGTCGCCAATCTAATTTATTCTAATCTCGTCAACACCGACCTGCAGAGAGCAGTCTACCCAGACCCATTCCGCACACTGCATCGTTGTACATTGAATGCTGACTAATCCATCGAGCCCGCACAATCACCGTACACAATGGGACAATGAAGCATGGCCAATCCCGCAGAAGCTGCACATCTCTGTAACCGGAGCAGCCGGAGCAAACCCACGCGCGCACGGGGAGAGAGAGTGTTCAAACTGTCCAGACGGTGACGCGAGGGCTGTTACCCAATCAGCCAAAGGTTCGCGGCGGCCGCTCGCCCGGCTCCATAGCTCAGCGGTTAGAGCGCTGGTCTCGTAAACCAGAGGGCGTGAGTTCAAATCTCACTGGGGCCTCATCGCATTTATCCTCTTTGCCAGGCCAGCCCGCAGTCAGTTTCAATGTTTGGTATGCGACTGACGAGTACCATGTTCGAATCGCTCAACGCCTGTTTATGGTCCAAGCGGCTTCTGAGGAAGGGCGAGTTTTCACCCCCAAACACCAGAGGTACGCGACGCGCTCCCGAATAACCCTGTTGGACTGAGAGCTGCTACTTTTGTCAAGTTGAGCTTTCCTGCAACTTCTGCTTTTGTCACTTACAGCGTTCAGTTGAAATCCAAAAACTTCTTTGTTCTGCAGGCAAAGAACGGGGCCGTGTGTGTTCACCGATTTCAGTTTGAGATCGCTGACCGATGATGTCTCCCGGTGATTCTCAGATATCACAGGAGCACAGAATCCCTCCAGTTTGGAAACAGTTTGGACTTGTTGGGCTGAAGGGCCTGTTTCCACACTGTCACCAATCTCATATATTCTTATCTCGTCAACACCGACCTGCAGAGAGCAATCTACCCAGGCCCATTCCGCGCACTGCATCATTCTACATTGAATGCTGACTAATCCACCGAGCCCGCACAATCACCGTACACAATGGGACAATGAAGCGTGGCCAATCCCGCAGAAGCTACACTTCTTTGTAAACGGAGCAGCCGGAGCAAACCCACGGGGAGAATGTTCAAACCGTTCAGACGGTGACGCGAGGGTCGATTGGAACCTGTGTCCCAAGCGTTCTGACTCAGCCAGTGTTAACCAGTCAGCCAAGTTCCGCTGAGCGACCTGGCGCCTGGCTCCATAGCTCAGCGGTTAGAGCACTGGTCTTGTAAACCAGAGGTCGTGAGTTCAAATCTCACTGGGGCCTCTCAGTCTTGTGGTATGACGCTGAGGAGCGCTGTGTTCTTCAAATTGCTCCTCGCCCGTTTGTCGTCCAACCGGCTTCTTGGAAGCACGAGCGTCCACCGGCGGGGCGGGTGGCGCTCCTGTTGGACTCATAGCTGCTGCTTTTGGGAATTGATGTCTGAAACGCCTCTCATTTCTCGTCTCCGACCAGGTGAGCAGGTTTTCCTGCAACTTCTTTCTTCTGCAGGCAAAGAACGGGGCTGTGTGTGTTCACCGATTAAAGTTTGAGATCGCTGAACCGATTAAAGTTTGAGATCGCTGACCTCAGTCACTCCAAGCGACCGAATGACCATTCCCAATCATGTCTCCCGGTGATTCTCAGCTATCACAGAAGCATAGAATCCCTCCAGTTTGGAAACAGGCCATTCCGCCCAACTAGCCGCTCAGTGGTTCGCACTGCTGCCTCACAGCACTAGGGACGCAGTCACGATTCCAGCTTTAGGGGACTGTCTGTGTCGTGTTTGCACATTCGCCCAGAGTCTGCGTGGGTTTGCTCCGGTTCGCTCCCACTGTCTAAAGACGTGCAAGTCGTGTGAATTGGCCATTCTAAATTGCCCCTAGTCGTAGGTACATTATTCAGAGAGAAACGGGTCTGGGTGGGTTGATGTGGACTTGTTGGGCTGAAGGGCCTGTTTCCACACTGTCGCCAATCTAATTTATTCTAATCTCGTCAACACCGACCTGCAGAGAGCAGTCTACCCAGACCCATTCCGCACACTGCATCGTTGTACATTGAATGCTGACTAATCCATCGAGCCCGCACAATCACCGTACACAATGGGACAATGAAGCATGGCCAATCCCGCAGAAGCTGCACATCTCTGTAACCGGAGCAGCCGGAGCAAACCCACGCGCGCACGGGGAGAGAGAGTGTTCAAACTGTCCAGACGGTGACGCGAGGGCTGTTACCCAATCAGCCAAAGGTTCGCGGCGGCCGCTCGCCCGGCTCCATAGCTCAGCGGTTAGAGCGCTGGTCTCGTAAACCAGAGGGCGTGAGTTCAAATCTCACTGGGGCCTCATCGCATTTATCCTCTTTGCCAGGCCAGCCCGCAGTCAGTTTCAATGTTTGGTATGCGACTGACGAGTACCATGTTCGAATCGCTCAACGCCTGTTTATGGTCCAAGCGGCTTCTGAGGAAGGGCGAGTTTTCACCCCCAAACACCAGAGGTACGCGACGCGCTCCCGAATAACCCTGTTGGACTGAGAGCTGCTACTTTTGTCAAGTTGAGCTTTCCTGCAACTTCTGCTTTTGTCACTTACAGCGTTCAGTTGAAATCCAAAAACTTCTTTGTTCTGCAGGCAAAGAACGGGGCCGTGTGTGTTCACCGATTTCAGTTTGAGATCGCTGACCGATGATGTCTCCCGGTGATTCTCAGATATCACAGGAGCACAGAATCCCTCCAGTTTGGAAACAGTTTGGACTTGTTGGGCTGAAGGGCCTGTTTCCACACTGTCACCAATCTCATATATTCTTATCTCGTCAACACCGACCTGCAGAGAGCAATCTACCCAGGCCCATTCCGCGCACTGCATCATTCTACATTGAATGCTGACTAATCCACCGAGCCCGCACAATCACCGTACACAATGGGACAATGAAGCGTGGCCAATCCCGCAGAAGCTACACTTCTTTGTAAACGGAGCAGCCGGAGCAAACCCACGGGGAGAATGTTCAAACCGTTCAGACGGTGACGCGAGGGTCGATTGGAACCTGTGTCCCAAGCGTTCTGACTCAGCCAGTGTTAACCAGTCAGCCAAGTTCCGCTGAGCGACCTGGCGCCTGGCTCCATAGCTCAGCGGTTAGAGCACTGGTCTTGTAAACCAGAGGTCGTGAGTTCAAATCTCACTGGGGCCTCTCAGTCTTGTGGTATGACGCTGAGGAGCGCTGTGTTCTTCAAATTGCTCCTCGCCCGTTTGTCGTCCAACCGGCTTCTTGGAAGCACGAGCGTCCACCGGCGGGGCGGGTGGCGCTCCTGTTGGACTCATAGCTGCTGCTTTTGGGAATTGATGTCTGAAACGCCTCTCATTTCTCGTCTCCGACCAGGTGAGCAGGTTTTCCTGCAACTTCTTTCTTCTGCAGGCAAAGAACGGGGCTGTGTGTGTTCACCGATTAAAGTTTGAGATCGCTGAACCGATTAAAGTTTGAGATCGCTGACCTCAGTCACTCCAAGCGACCGAATGACCATTCCCAATCATGTCTCCCGGTGATTCTCAGCTATCACAGAAGCATAGAATCCCTCCAGTTTGGAAACAGGCCATTCCGCCCAACTAGCCGCTCAGTGGTTCGCACTGCTGCCTCACAGCACTAGGGACGCAGTCACGATTCCAGCTTTAGGGGACTGTCTGTGTCGTGTTTGCACATTCGCCCAGAGTCTGCGTGGGTTTGCTCCGGTTCGCTCCCACTGTCTAAAGACGTGCAAGTCGTGTGAATTGGCCATTCTAAATTGCCCCTAGTCGTAGGTACATTATTCAGAGAGAAACGGGTCTGGGTGGGTTGATGTGGACTTGTTGGGCTGAAGGGCCTGTTTCCACACTGTCGCCAATCTAATTTATTCTAATCTCGTCAACACCGACCTGCAGAGAGCAGTCTACCCAGACCCATTCCGCACACTGCATCGTTGTACATTGAATGCTGACTAATCCATCGAGCCCGCACAATCACCGTACACAATGGGACAATGAAGCATGGCCAATCCCGCAGAAGCTGCACATCTCTGTAACCGGAGCAGCCGGAGCAAACCCACGCGCGCACGGGGAGAGAGAGTGTTCAAACTGTCCAGACGGTGACGCGAGGGCTGTTACCCAATCAGCCAAAGGTTCGCGGCGGCCGCTCGCCCGGCTCCATAGCTCAGCGGTTAGAGCGCTGGTCTCGTAAACCAGAGGGCGTGAGTTCAAATCTCACTGGGGCCTCATCGCATTTATCCTCTTTGCCAGGCCAGCCCGCAGTCAGTTTCAATGTTTGGTATGCGACTGACGAGTACCATGTTCGAATCGCTCAACGCCTGTTTATGGTCCAAGCGGCTTCTGAGGAAGGGCGAGTTTTCACCCCCAAACACCAGAGGTACGCGACGCGCTCCCGAATAACCCTGTTGGACTGAGAGCTGCTACTTTTGTCAAGTTGAGCTTTCCTGCAACTTCTGCTTTTGTCACTTACAGCGTTCAGTTGAAATCCAAAAACTTCTTTGTTCTGCAGGCAAAGAACGGGGCCGTGTGTGTTCACCGATTTCAGTTTGAGATCGCTGACCGATGATGTCTCCCGGTGATTCTCAGATATCACAGGAGCACAGAATCCCTCCAGTTTGGAAACAGTTTGGACTTGTTGGGCTGAAGGGCCTGTTTCCACACTGTCACCAATCTCATATATTCTTATCTCGTCAACACCGACCTGCAGAGAGCAATCTACCCAGGCCCATTCCGCGCACTGCATCATTCTACATTGAATGCTGACTAATCCACCGAGCCCGCACAATCACCGTACACAATGGGACAATGAAGCGTGGCCAATCCCGCAGAAGCTACACTTCTTTGTAAACGGAGCAGCCGGAGCAAACCCACGGGGAGAATGTTCAAACCGTTCAGACGGTGACGCGAGGGTCGATTGGAACCTGTGTCCCAAGCGTTCTGACTCAGCCAGTGTTAACCAGTCAGCCAAGTTCCGCTGAGCGACCTGGCGCCTGGCTCCATAGCTCAGCGGTTAGAGCACTGGTCTTGTAAACCAGAGGTCGTGAGTTCAAATCTCACTGGGGCCTCTCAGTCTTGTGGTATGACGCTGAGGAGCGCTGTGTTCTTCAAATTGCTCCTCGCCCGTTTGTCGTCCAACCGGCTTCTTGGAAGCACGAGCGTCCACCGGCGGGGCGGGTGGCGCTCCTGTTGGACTCATAGCTGCTGCTTTTGGGAATTGATGTCTGAAACGCCTCTCATTTCTCGTCTCCGACCAGGTGAGCAGGTTTTCCTGCAACTTCTTTCTTCTGCAGGCAAAGAACGGGGCTGTGTGTGTTCACCGATTAAAGTTTGAGATCGCTGAACCGATTAAAGTTTGAGATCGCTGACCTCAGTCACTCCAAGCGACCGAATGACCATTCCCAATCATGTCTCCCGGTGATTCTCAGCTATCACAGAAGCATAGAATCCCTCCAGTTTGGAAACAGGCCATTCCGCCCAACTAGCCGCTCAGTGGTTCGCACTGCTGCCTCACAGCACTAGGGACGCAGTCACGATTCCAGCTTTAGGGGACTGTCTGTGTCGTGTTTGCACATTCGCCCAGAGTCTGCGTGGGTTTGCTCCGGTTCGCTCCCACTGTCTAAAGACGTGCAAGTCGTGTGAATTGGCCATTCTAAATTGCCCCTAGTCGTAGGTACATTATTCAGAGAGAAACGGGTCTGGGTGGGTTGATGTGGACTTGTTGGGCTGAAGGGCCTGTTTCCACACTGTCGCCAATCTAATTTATTCTAATCTCGTCAACACCGACCTGCAGAGAGCAGTCTACCCAGACCCATTCCGCACACTGCATCGTTGTACATTGAATGCTGACTAATCCATCGAGCCCGCACAATCACCGTACACAATGGGACAATGAAGCATGGCCAATCCCGCAGAAGCTGCACATCTCTGTAACCGGAGCAGCCGGAGCAAACCCACGCGCGCACGGGGAGAGAGAGTGTTCAAACTGTCCAGACGGTGACGCGAGGGCTGTTACCCAATCAGCCAAAGGTTCGCGGCGGCCGCTCGCCCGGCTCCATAGCTCAGCGGTTAGAGCGCTGGTCTCGTAAACCAGAGGGCGTGAGTTCAAATCTCACTGGGGCCTCATCGCATTTATCCTCTTTGCCAGGCCAGCCCGCAGTCAGTTTCAATGTTTGGTATGCGACTGACGAGTACCATGTTCGAATCGCTCAACGCCTGTTTATGGTCCAAGCGGCTTCTGAGGAAGGGCGAGTTTTCACCCCCAAACACCAGAGGTACGCGACGCGCTCCCGAATAACCCTGTTGGACTGAGAGCTGCTACTTTTGTCAAGTTGAGCTTTCCTGCAACTTCTGCTTTTGTCACTTACAGCGTTCAGTTGAAATCCAAAAACTTCTTTGTTCTGCAGGCAAAGAACGGGGCCGTGTGTGTTCACCGATTTCAGTTTGAGATCGCTGACCGATGATGTCTCCCGGTGATTCTCAGATATCACAGGAGCACAGAATCCCTCCAGTTTGGAAACAGTTTGGACTTGTTGGGCTGAAGGGCCTGTTTCCACACTGTCACCAATCTCATATATTCTTATCTCGTCAACACCGACCTGCAGAGAGCAATCTACCCAGGCCCATTCCGCGCACTGCATCATTCTACATTGAATGCTGACTAATCCACCGAGCCCGCACAATCACCGTACACAATGGGACAATGAAGCGTGGCCAATCCCGCAGAAGCTACACTTCTTTGTAAACGGAGCAGCCGGAGCAAACCCACGGGGAGAATGTTCAAACCGTTCAGACGGTGACGCGAGGGTCGATTGGAACCTGTGTCCCAAGCGTTCTGACTCAGCCAGTGTTAACCAGTCAGCCAAGTTCCGCTGAGCGACCTGGCGCCTGGCTCCATAGCTCAGCGGTTAGAGCACTGGTCTTGTAAACCAGAGGTCGTGAGTTCAAATCTCACTGGGGCCTCTCAGTCTTGTGGTATGACGCTGAGGAGCGCTGTGTTCTTCAAATTGCTCCTCGCCCGTTTGTCGTCCAACCGGCTTCTTGGAAGCACGAGCGTCCACCGGCGGGGCGGGTGGCGCTCCTGTTGGACTCATAGCTGCTGCTTTTGGGAATTGATGTCTGAAACGCCTCTCATTTCTCGTCTCCGACCAGGTGAGCAGGTTTTCCTGCAACTTCTTTCTTCTGCAGGCAAAGAACGGGGCTGTGTGTGTTCACCGATTAAAGTTTGAGATCGCTGAACCGATTAAAGTTTGAGATCGCTGACCTCAGTCACTCCAAGCGACCGAATGACCATTCCCAATCATGTCTCCCGGTGATTCCCAGCTATCACAGAAGCATAGAATCCCTCCAGTTTGGAAACAGGCCATTCCGCCCAACTAGCCGCTCAGTGGTTCGCACTGCTGCCTCACAGCACTAGGGACGCAGTCACGATTCCAGCTTTAGGGGACTGTCTGTGTCGTGTTTGCACATTCGCCCAGAGTCTGCGTGGGTTTGCTCCGGTTCGCTCCCACTGTCTAAAGACGTGCAAGTCGTGTGAATTGGCCATTCTAAATTGCCCCTAGTCGTAGGTACATTATTCAGAGAGAAACGGGTCTGGGTGGGTTGATGTGGACTTGTTGGGCTGAAGGGCCTGTTTCCACACTGTCGCCAATCTAATTTATTCTAATCTCGTCAACACCGACCTGCAGAGAGCAGTCTACCCAGACCCATTCCGCACACTGCATCGTTGTACATTGAATGCTGACTAATCCATCGAGCCCGCACAATCACCGTACACAATGGACAATGAAGCATGGCCAATCCCGCAGAAGCTGCACATCTCTGTAACCGGAGCAGCCGGAGCAAACCCACGCGCGCACGGGGAGAGAGAGTGTTCAAACTGTCCAGACGGTGACGCGAGGGCTGTTACCCAATCAGCCAAAGGTTCGCGGCGGCCGCTCGCCCGGCTCCATAGCTCAGCGGTTAGAGCGCTGGTCTCGTAAACCAGAGGGCGTGAGTTCAAATCTCACTGGGGCCTCATCGCATTTATCCTCTTTGCCAGGCCAGCCCGCAGTCAGTTTCAATGTTTGGTATGCGACTGACGAGTACCATGTTCGAATCGCTCAACGCCTGTTTATGGTCCAAGCGGCTTCTGAGGAAGGGCGAGTTTTCACCCCCAAACACCAGAGGTACGCGACGCGCTCCCGAATAACCCTGTTGGACTGAGAGCTGCTACTTTTGTCAAGTTGAGCTTTCCTGCAACTTCTGCTTTTGTCACTTACAGCGTTCAGTTGAAATCCAAAAACTTCTTTGTTCTGCAGGCAAAGAACGGGGCCGTGTGTGTTCACCGATTTCAGTTTGAGATCGCTGACCGATGATGTCTCCCGGTGATTCTCAGATATCACAGGAGCACAGAATCCCTCCAGTTTGGAAACAGTTTGGACTTGTTGGGCTGAAGGGCCTGTTTCCACACTGTCACCAATCTCATATATTCTTATCTCGTCAACACCGACCTGCAGAGAGCAATCTACCCAGGCCCATTCCGCGCACTGCATCATTCTACATTGAATGCTGACTAATCCACCGAGCCCGCACAATCACCGTACACAATGGGACAATGAAGCGTGGCCAATCCCGCAGAAGCTACACTTCTTTGTAAACGGAGCAGCCGGAGCAAACCCACGGGGAGAATGTTCAAACCGTTCAGACGGTGACGCGAGGGTCGATTGGAACCTGTGTCCCAAGCGTTCTGACTCAGCCAGTGTTAACCAGTCAGCCAAGTTCCGCTGAGCGACCTGGCGCCTGGCTCCATAGCTCAGCGGTTAGAGCACTGGTCTTGTAAACCAGAGGTCGTGAGTTCAAATCTCACTGGGGCCTCTCAGTCTTGTGGTATGACGCTGAGGAGCGCTGTGTTCTTCAAATTGCTCCTCGCCCGTTTGTCGTCCAACCGGCTTCTTGGAAGCACGAGCGTCCACCGGCGGGGCGGGTGGCGCTCCTGTTGGACTCATAGCTGCTGCTTTGGGAATTGATGTCTGAAACGCCTCTCATTTCTCGTCTCCGACCAGGTGAGCAGGTTTTCCTGCAACTTCTTTCTTCTGCAGGCAAAGAACGGGGCTGTGTGTGTTCACCGATTAAAGTTTGAGATCGCTGAACCGATTAAAGTTTGAGATCGCTGACCTCAGTCACTCCAAGCGACCGAATGACCATTCCCAATCATGTCTCCCGGTGATTCCAGCTATCACAGAAGCATAGAATCCCTCCAGTTTGGAAACAGGCCATTCCGCCCAACTAGCCGCTCAGTGGTTCGCACTGCTGCCTCACAGCACTAGGGACGCAGTCACGATTCCAGCTTTAGGGGACTGTCTGTGTCGTGTTTGCACATTCGCCCAGAGTCTGCGTGGGTTTGCTCCGGTTCGCTCCCACTGTCTAAAGACGTGCAAGTCGTGTGAATTGGCCATTCTAAATTGCCCCTAGTCGTAGGTACATTATTCAGAGAGAAACGGGTCTGGGTGGGTTGATGTGGACTTGTTGGGCTGAAGGGCCTGTTTCCACACTGTCGCCAATCTAATTTATTCTAATCTCGTCAACACCGACCTGCAGAGAGCAGTCTACCAGACCCATTCCGCACACTGCATCGTTGTACATTGAATGCTGACTAATCCATCGAGCCCGCACAATCACCGTACACAATGGGACAATGAAGCATGGCCAATCCCGCAGAAGCTGCACATCTCTGTAACCGGAGCAGCCGGAGCAAACCCACGCGCGCACGGGGAGAGAGAGTGTTCAAACTGTCCAGACGGTGACGCGAGGGCTGTTACCCAATCAGCCAAAGGTTCGCGGCGGCCGCTCGCCCGGCTCCATAGCTCAGCGGTTAGAGCGCTGGTCTCGTAAACCAGAGGGCGTGAGTTCAAATCTCACTGGGGCCTCATCGCATTTATCCTCTTTGCCAGGCCAGCCCGCAGTCAGTTTCAATGTTTGGTATGCGACTGACGAGTACCATGTTCGAATCGCTCAACGCCTGTTTATGGTCCAAGCGGCTTCTGAGGAAGGGCGAGTTTTCACCCCCAAACACCAGAGGTACGCGACGCGCTCCCGAATAACCCTGTTGGACTGAGAGCTGCTACTTTTGTCAAGTTGAGCTTTCCTGCAACTTCTGCTTTTGTCACTTACAGCGTTCAGTTGAAATCCAAAAACTTCTTTGTTCTGCAGGCAAAGAACGGGGCCGTGTGTGTTCACCGATTTCAGTTTGAGATCGCTGACCGATGATGTCTCCCGGTGATTCTCAGATATCACAGGAGCACAGAATCCCTCCAGTTTGGAAACAGTTTGGACTTGTTGGGCTGAAGGGCCTGTTTCCACACTGTCACCAATCTCATATATTCTTATCTCGTCAACACCGACCTGCAGAGAGCAATCTACCCAGGCCCATTCCGCGCACTGCATCATTCTACATTGAATGCTGACTAATCCACCGAGCCCGCACAATCACCGTACACAATGGGACAATGAAGCGTGGCCAATCCCGCAGAAGCTACACTTCTTTGTAAACGGAGCAGCCGGAGCAAACCCACGGGGAGAATGTTCAAACCGTTCAGACGGTGACGCGAGGGTCGATTGGAACCTGTGTCCCAAGCGTTCTGACTCAGCCAGTGTTAACCAGTCAGCCAAGTTCCGCTGAGCGACCTGGCGCCTGGCTCCATAGCTCAGCGGTTAGAGCACTGGTCTTGTAAACCAGAGATCGTGAGTTCAAATCTCACTGGGGCCTCTCAGTCTTGTGGTATGACGCTGAGGAGCGCTGTGTTCTTCAAATTGCTCCTCGCCCGTTTGTCGTCCAACCGGCTTCTTGGAAGCACGAGCGTCCACCGGCGGGGGCGGGTGGCGCTCCTGTTGGACTCATAGCTGCTGCTTTTGGGAATTGATGTCTGAAACGCCTCTCATTTCTCGTCTCCGACCAGGTGAGCAGGTTTTCCTGCAACTTCTTTCTTCTGCAGGCAAAGAACGGGGCTGTGTGTGTTCACCGATTAAAGTTTGAGATCGCTGAACCGATTAAAGTTTGAGATCGCTGACCTCAGTCACTCCAAGCGACCGAATGACCATTCCCAATCATGTCTCCCGGTGATTCCCAGCTATCACAGAAGCATAGAATCCCTCCAGTTTGGAAACAGGCCATTCCGCCCAACTAGCCGCTCAGTGGTTCGCACTGCTGCCTCACAGCACTAGGGACGCAGTCACGATTCCAGCTTTAGGGGACTGTCTGTGTCGTGTTTGCACATTCGCCCAGAGTCTGCGTGGGTTTGCTCCGGTTCGCTCCCACTGTCTAAAGACGTGCAAGTCGTGTGAATTGGCCATTCTAAATTGCCCCTAGTCGTAGGTACATTATTCAGAGAGAAACGGGTCTGGGTGGGTTGATGTGGACTTGTTGGGCTGAAGGGCCTGTTTCCACACTGTCGCCAATCTAATTTATTCTAATCTCGTCAACACCGACCTGCAGAGAGCAGTCTACCCAGACCCATTCCGCACACTGCATCGTTGTACATTGAATGCTGACTAATCCATCGAGCCCGCACAATCACCGTACACAATGGGACAATGAAGCATGGCCAATCCCGCAGAAGCTGCACATCTCTGTAACCGGAGCAGCCGGAGCAAACCCACGCGCGCACGGGGGAGAGAGAGTGTTCAAACTGTCCAGACGGTGACGCGAGGGCTGTTACCCAATCAGCCAAAGGTTCGCGGCGGCCGCTCGCCCGGCTCCATAGCTCAGCGGTTAGAGCGCTGGTCTCGTAAACCAGAGGGCGTGAGTTCAAATCTCACTGGGGCCTCATCGCATTTATCCTCTTTGCCAGGCCAGCCCGCAGTCAGTTTCAATGTTTGGTATGCGACTGACGAGTACCATGTTCGAATCGCTCAACGCCTGTTTATGGTCCAAGCGGCTTCTGAGGAAGGGCGAGTTTTCACCCCCAAACACCAGAGGTACGCGACGCGCTCCCGAATAACCCTGTTGGACTGAGAGCTGCTACTTTTGTCAAGTTGAGCTTTCCTGCAACTTCTGCTTTTGTCACTTACAGCGTTCAGTTGAAATCCAAAAACTTCTTTGTTCTGCAGGCAAAGAACGGGGCCGTGTGTGTTCACCGATTTCAGTTTGAGATCGCTGACCGATGATGTCTCCCGGTGATTCTCAGATATCACAGGAGCACAGAATCCCTCCAGTTTGGAAACAGTTTGGACTTGTTGGGCTGAAGGGCTGTTTCCACACTGTCACCAATCTCATATATTCTTATCTCGTCAACACCGACCTGCAGAGAGCAATCTACCCAGGCCCATTCCGCGCACTGCATCATTCTACATTGAATGCTGACTAATCCACCGAGCCCGCACAATCACCGTACACAATGGGACAATGAAGCGTGGCCAATCCCGCAGAAGCTACACTTCTTTGTAAACGGAGCAGCCGGAGCAACCCACGGGGAGAATGTTCAAACCGTTCAGACGGTGACGCGAGGGTCGATTGGAACCTGTGTCCCAAGCGTTCTGACTCAGCCAGTGTTAACCAGTCAGCCAAGTTCCGCTGAGCGACCTGGCGCCTGGCTGCATAGCTCAGCGGTTAGAGCACTGGTCTTGTAAACCAGAGATCGTGAGTTCAAATCTCACTGGGGCCTCTCAGTCTTGTGGTATGACGCTGAGGAGCGCTGTGTTCTTCAAATTGCTCCTCGCCCGTTTGTCGTCCAACCGGCTTCTTGGAAGCACGAGCGTCCACCGGCGGGGCGGGTGGCGCTCCTGTTGGACTCATAGCTGCTGCTTTTGGGAATTGATGTCTGAAACGCCTCTCATTTCTCGTCTCCGACCAGGTGAGCAGGTTTTCCTGCAACTTCTTTCTTCTGCAGGCAAAGAACGGGCTGTGTGTGTTCACCGATTAAAGTTTGAGATCGCTGAACCGATTAAAGTTTGAGATCGCTGACCTCAGTCACTCCAAGCGACCGAATGACCATTCCCAATCATGTCTCCCGGTGATTCTCAGCTATCACAGAAGCATAGAATCCCTCCAGTTTGGAAACAGGCCATTCCGCCCACTAGCCGCTCAGTGGTTCGCACTGCTGCCTCACAGCACTAGGGACGCAGTCACGATTCCAGCTTTAGGGGACTGTCTGTGTCGTGTTTGCACATTCGCCCAGAGTCTGCGTGGGTTTGCTCCGGTTCGCTCCCACTGTCTAAAGACGTGCAAGTCGTGTGAATTGGCCATTCTAAATTGCCCCTAGTCGTAGGTACATTATTCAGAGAGAAACGGGTCTGGGTGGGTTGATGTGGACTTGTTGGGCTGAAGGGCCTGTTTCCACACTGTCGCCAATCTAATTTATTCTAATCTCGTCAACACCGACCTGCAGAGAGCAGTCTACCCAGACCCATTCCGCACACTGCATCGTTGTACATTGAATGCTGACTAATCCATCGAGCCCGCACAATCACCGTACACAATGGGACAATGAAGCATGGCCAATCCCGCAGAAGCTGCACATCTCTGTAACCGGAGCAGCCGGAGCAAACCCACGCGCGCACGGGGAGAGAGAGTGTTCAAACTGTCCAGACGGTGACGCGAGGGCTGTTACCCAATCAGCCAAAGGTTCGCGGCGGCCGCTCGCCCGGCTCCATAGCTCAGCGGTTAGAGCGCTGGTCTCGTAAACCAGAGGGCGTGAGTTCAAATCTCACTGGGGCCTCATCGCATTTATCCTCTTTGCCAGGCCAGCCCGCAGTCAGTTTCAATGTTTGGTATGCGACTGACGAGTACCATGTTCGAATCGCTCAACGCCTGTTTATGGTCCAAGCGGCTTCTGAGGAAGGGCGAGTTTTCACCCCCAAACACCAGAGGTACGCGACGCGCTCCCGAATAACCCTGTTGGACTGAGAGCTGCTACTTTTGTCAAGTTGAGCTTTCCTGCAACTTCTGCTTTTGTCACTTACAGCGTTCAGTTGAAATCCAAAAACTTCTTTGTTCTGCAGGCAAAGAACGGGGCCGTGTGTGTTCACCGATTTCAGTTTGAGATCGCTGACCGATGATGTCTCCCGGTGATTCTCAGATATCACAGGAGCACAGAATCCCTCCAGTTTGGAAACAGTTTGGACTTGTTGGGCTGAAGGGCCTGTTTCCACACTGTCACCAATCTCATATATTCTTATCTCGTCAACACCGACCTGCAGAGAGCAATCTACCCAGGCCCATTCCGCGCACTGCATCATTCTACATTGAATGCTGACTAATCCACCGAGCCCGCACAATCACCGTACACAATGGGACAATGAAGCGTGGCCAATCCCGCAGAAGCTACACTTCTTTGTAACGGAGCAGCCGGAGCAAACCCACGGGGAGAATGTTCAAACCGTTCAGACGGTGACGCGAGGGTCGATTGGAACCTGTGTCCCAAGCGTTCTGACTCAGCCAGTGTTAACCAGTCAGCCAAGTTCCGCTGAGCAACCTGGCGCCTGGCTCCATAGCTCAGCGGTTAGAGCACTGGTCTTGTAAACCAGAGGTCGTGAGTTCAAATCTCACTGGGGCCTCTCAGTCTTGTGGTATGACGCTGAGGAGCGCTGTGTTCTTCAAATTGCTCCTCGCCCGTTTGTCGTCCAACCGGCTTCTTGGAAGCACGAGCGTCCACCGGCGGGGCGGGTGGCGCTCCTGTTGGACTCATAGCTGCTGCTTTTGGGAATTGATGTCTGAAACGCCTCTCATTTCTCGTCTCCGACCAGGTGAGCAGGTTTTCCTGCAACTTCTTTCTTCTGCAGGCAAAGAACGGGGCTGTGTGTGTTCACCGATTAAAGTTTGAGATCGCTGAACCGATTAAAGTTTGAGATCGCTGACCTCAGTCACTCCAAGCGACCGAATGACCATTCCCAATCATGTCTCCCGGTGATTCTCAGCTATCACAGAAGCATAGAATCCCTCCAGTTTGGAAACAGGCCATTCCGCCCAACTAGCCGCTCAGTGGTTCGCACTGCTGCCTCACAGCACTAGGGACGCAGTCACGATTCCAGCTTTAGGGGACTGTCTGTGTCGTGTTTGCACATTCGCCCAGAGTCTGCGTGGGTTTGCTCCGGTTCGCTCCCACTGTCTAAAGACGTGCAAGTCGTGTGAATTGGCCATTCTAAATTGCCCCTAGTCGTAGGTACATTATTCAGAGAGAAACGGGTCTGGGTGGGTTGATGTGGACTTGTTGGGCTGAAGGGCCTGTTTCCACACTGTCGCCAATCTAATTTATTCTAATCTCGTCAACACCGACCTGCAGAGAGCAGTCTACCCAGACCCATTCGCACACTGCATCGTTGTACATTGAATGCTGACTAATCCATCGAGCCCGCACAATCACCGTACACAATGGGACAATGAAGCATGGCCAATCCCGCAGAAGCTGCACATCTCTGTAACCGGAGCAGCCGGAGCAAACCCACGCGCGCACGGGGAGAGAGAGTGTTCAAACTGTCCAGACGGTGACGCGAGGGCTGTTACCCCAATCAGCCAAAGGTTCGCGGCGGCCGCTCGCCCGGCTCCATAGCTCAGCGGTTAGAGCGCTGGTCTCGTAAACCAGAGGGCGTGAGTTCAAATCTCACTGGGGCCTCATCGCATTTATCCTCTTTGCCAGGCCAGCCCGCAGTCAGTTTCAATGTTTGGTATGCGACTGACGAGTACCATGTTCGAATCGCTCAACGCCTGTTTATGGTCCAAGCGGCTTCTGAGGAAGGGCGAGTTTTCACCCCCAAACACCAGAGGTACGCGACGCGCTCCCGAATAACCCTGTTGGACTGAGAGCTGCTACTTTTGTCAAGTTGAGCTTTCCTGCAACTTCTGCTTTTGTCACTTACAGCGTTCAGTTGAAATCCAAAAACTTCTTTGTTCTGCAGGCAAAGAACGGGGCCGTGTGTGTTCACCGATTTCAGTTTGAGATCGCTGACCGATGATGTCTCCCGGTGATTCTCAGATATCACAGGAGCACAGAATCCCTCCAGTTTGGAAACAGTTTGGACTTGTTGGGCTGAAGGGCCTGTTTCCACACTGTCACCAATCTCATATATTCTTATCTCGTCAACACCGACCTGCAGAGAGCAATCTACCCAGGCCCATTCCGCGCACTGCATCATTCTACATTGAATGCTGACTAATCCACCGAGCCCGCACAATCACCGTACACAATGGGACAATGAAGCGTGGCCAATCCCGCAGAAGCTACACTTCTTTGTAAACGGAGCAGCCGGAGCAAACCCACGGGGAGAATGTTCAAACCGTTCAGACGGTGACGCGAGGGTCGATTGGAACCTGTGTCCCAAGCGTTCTGACTCAGCCAGTGTTAACCAGTCAGCCAAGTTCCGCTGAGCGACCTGGCGCCTGGCTCCATAGCTCAGCGGTTAGAGCACTGGTCTTGTAAACCAGAGGTCGTGAGTTCAAATCTCACTGGGGCCTCTCAGTCTTGTGGTATGACGCTGAGGAGCGCTGTGTTCTTCAAATTGCTCCTCGCCCGTTTGTCGTCCAACCGGCTTCTTGGAAGCACGAGCGTCCACCGGCGGGGCGGGTGGCGCTCCTGTTGGACTCATAGCTGCTGCTTTTGGGAATTGATGTCTGAAACGCCTCTCATTTCTCGTCTCCGACCAGGTGAGCAGGTTTTCCTGCAACTTCTTTCTTCTGCAGGCAAAGAACGGGGCTGTGTGTGTTCACCGATTAAAGTTTGAGATCGCTGAACCGATTAAAGTTTGAGATCGCTGACCTCAGTCACTCCAAGCGACCGAATGACCATTCCCAATCATGTCTCCCGGTGATTCTCAGCTATCACAGAAGCATAGAATCCCTCCAGTTTGGAAACAGGCCATTCCGCCCAACTAGCCGCTCAGTGGTTCGCACTGCTGCCTCACAGCACTAGGGACGCAGTCACGATTCCAGCTTTAGGGGACTGTCTGTGTCGTGTTTGCACATTCGCCCAGAGTCTGCGTGGGTTTGCTCCGGTTCGCTCCCACTGTCTAAAGACGTGCAAGTCGTGTGAATTGGCCATTCTAAATTGCCCCTAGTCGTAGGTACATTATTCAGAGAGAAACGGGTCTGGGTGGGTTGATGTGGACTTGTTGGGCTGAAGGGCCTGTTTCCACACTGTCGCCAATCTAATTTATTCTAATCTCGTCAACACCGACCTGCAGAGAGCAGTCTACCCAGACCCATTCCGCACACTGCATCGTTGTACATTGAATGCTGACTAATCCATCGAGCCCGCACAATCACCGTACACAATGGGACAATGAAGCATGGCCAATCCCGCAGAAGCTGCACATCTCTGTAACCGGAGCAGCCGGAGCAAACCCACGCGCGCACGGGGAGAGAGAGTGTTCAAACTGTCCAGACGGTGACGCGAGGGCTGTTACCCAATCAGCCAAAGGTTCGCGGCGGCCGCTCGCCCGGCTCCATAGCTCAGCGGTTAGAGCGCTGGTCTCGTAAACCAGAGGGCGTGAGTTCAAATCTCACTGGGGCCTCATCGCATTTATCCTCTTTGCCAGGCCAGCCCGCAGTCAGTTTCAATGTTTGGTATGCGACTGACGAGTACCATGTTCGAATCGCTCAACGCCTGTTTATGGTCCAAGCGGCTTCTGAGGAAGGGCGAGTTTTCACCCCCAAACACCAGAGGTACGCGACGCGCTCCCGAATAACCCTGTTGGACTGAGAGCTGCTACTTTTGTCAAGTTGAGCTTTCCTGCAACTTCTGCTTTTGTCACTTACAGCGTTCAGTTGAAATCCAAAAACTTCTTTGTTCTGCAGGCAAAGAACGGGGCCGTGTGTGTTCACCGATTTCAGTTTGAGATCGCTGACCGATGATGTCTCCCGGTGATTCTCAGATATCACAGGAGCACAGAATCCCTCCAGTTTGGAAACAGTTTGGACTTGTTGGGCTGAAGGGCCTGTTTCCACACTGTCACCAATCTCATATATTCTTATCTCGTCAACACCGACCTGCAGAGAGCAATCTACCCAGGCCCATTCCGCGCACTGCATCATTCTACATTGAATGCTGACTAATCCACCGAGCCCGCACAATCACCGTACACAATGGGACAATGAAGCGTGGCCAATCCCGCAGAAGCTACACTTCTTTGTAAACGGAGCAGCCGGAGCAAACCCACGGGGAGAATGTTCAAACCGTTCAGACGGTGACGCGAGGGTCGATTGGAACCTGTGTCCCAAGCGTTCTGACTCAGCCAGTGTTAACCAGTCAGCCAAGTTCCGCTGAGCGACCTGGCGCCTGGCTCCATAGCTCAGCGGTTAGAGCACTGGTCTTGTAAACCAGAGGTCGTGAGTTCAAATCTCACTGGGGCCTCTCAGTCTTGTGGTATGACGCTGAGGAGCGCTGTGTTCTTCAAATTGCTCCTCGCCCGTTTGTCGTCCAACCGGCTTCTTGGAAGCACGAGCGTCCACCGGCGGGGCGGGTGGCGCTCCTGTTGGACTCATAGCTGCTGCTTTTGGGAATTGATGTCTGAAACGCCTCTCATTTCTCGTCTCCGACCAGGTGAGCAGGTTTTCCTGCAACTTCTTTCTTCTGCAGGCAAAGAACGGGGCTGTGTGTGTTCACCGATTAAAGTTTGAGATCGCTGAACCGATTAAAGTTTGAGATCGCTGACCTCAGTCACTCCAAGCGACCGAATGACCATTCCCAATCATGTCTCCGGTGATTCTCAGCTATCACAGAAGCATAGAATCCCTCCAGTTTGGAAACAGGCCATTCCGCCCAACTAGCCGCTCAGTGGTTCGCACTGCTGCCTCACAGCACTAGGGACGCAGTCACGATTCCAGCTTTAGGGGACTGTCTGTGTCGTGTTTGCACATTCGCCCAGAGTCTGCGTGGGTTTGCTCCGGTTCGCTCCCACTGTCTAAAGACGTGCAAGTCGTGTGAATTGGCCATTCTAAATTGCCCCTAGTCGTAGGTACATTATTCAGAGAGAAACGGGTCTGGGTGGGTTGATGTGGACTTGTTGGGCTGAAGGGCCTGTTTCCACACTGTCGCCAATCTAATTTATTCTAATCTCGTCAACACCGACCTGCAGAGAGCAGTCTACCCAGACCCATTCCGCACACTGCATCGTTGTACATTGAATGCTGACTAATCCATCGAGCCCGCACAATCACCGTACACAATGGGACAATGAAGCATGGCCAATCCCGCAGAAGCTGCACATCTCTGTAACCGGAGCAGCCGGAGCAAACCCACGCGCGCACGGGGAGAGAGAGTGTTCAAACTGTCCAGACGGTGACGCGAGGGCTGTTACCCAATCAGCCAAAGGTTCGCGGCGGCCGCTCGCCCGGCTCCATAGCTCAGCGGTTAGAGCGCTGGTCTCGTAAACCAGAGGGCGTGAGTTCAAATCTCACTGGGGCCTCATCGCATTTATCCTCTTTGCCAGGCCAGCCCGCAGTCAGTTTCAATGTTTGGTATGCGACTGACGAGTACCATGTTCGAATCGCTCAACGCCTGTTTATGGTCCAAGCGGCTTCTGAGGAAGGGCGAGTTTTCACCCCCAAACACCAGAGGTACGCGACGCGCTCCCGAATAACCCTGTTGGACTGAGAGCTGCTACTTTTGTCAAGTTGAGCTTTCCTGCAACTTCTGCTTTTGTCACTTACAGCGTTCAGTTGAAATCCAAAAACTTCTTTGTTCTGCAGGCAAAGAACGGGGCCGTGTGTGTTCACCGATTTCAGTTTGAGATCGCTGACCGATGATGTCTCCCGGTGATTCTCAGATATCACAGGAGCACAGAATCCCTCCAGTTTGGAAACAGTTTGGACTTGTTGGGCTGAAGGGCCTGTTTCCACACTGTCACCAATCTCATATATTCTTATCTCGTCAACACCGACCTGCAGAGAGCAATCTACCCAGGCCCATTCCGCGCACTGCATCATTCTACATTGAATGCTGACTAATCCACCGAGCCCGCACAATCACCGTACACAATGGGACAATGAAGCGTGGCCAATCCCGCAGAAGCTACACTTCTTTGTAAACGGAGCAGCCGGAGCAAACCCACGGGGAGAATGTTCAAACCGTTCAGACGGTGACGCGAGGGTCGATTGGAACCTGTGTCCCAAGCGTTCTGACTCAGCCAGTGTTAACCAGTCAGCCAAGTTCCGCTGAGCGACCTGGCGCCTGGCTCCATAGCTCAGCGGTTAGAGCACTGGTCTTGTAAACCAGAGGTCGTGAGTTCAAATCTCACTGGGGCCTCTCAGTCTTGTGGTATGACGCTGAGGAGCGCTGTGTTCTTCAAATTGCTCCTCGCCCGTTTGTCGTCCAACCGGCTTCTTGGAAGCACGAGCGTCCACCGGCGGGGCGGGTGGCGCTCCTGTTGGACTCATAGCTGCTGCTTTTGGGAATTGATGTCTGAAACGCCTCTCATTTCTCGTCTCCGACCAGGTGAGCAGGTTTTCCTGCAACTTCTTTCTTCTGCAGGCAAAGAACGGGGCTGTGTGTGTTCACCGATTAAAGTTTGAGATCGCTGAACCGATTAAAGTTTGAGATCGCTGACCTCAGTCACTCCAAGCGACCGAATGACCATTCCCAATCATGTCTCCCGGTGATTCTCAGCTATCACAGAAGCATAGAATCCCTCCAGTTTGGAAACAGGCCATTCCGCCCAACTAGCCGCTCAGTGGTTCGCACTGCTGCCTCACAGCACTAGGGACGCAGTCACGATTCCAGCTTTAGGGGACTGTCTGTGTCGTGTTTGCACATTCGCCCAGAGTCTGCGTGGGTTTGCTCCGGTTCGCTCCCACTGTCTAAAGACGTGCAAGTCGTGTGAATTGGCCATTCTAAATTGCCCCTAGTCGTAGGTACATTATTCAGAGAGAAACGGGTCTGGGTGGGTTGATGTGGACTTGTTGGGCTGAAGGGCCTGTTTCCACACTGTCGCCAATCTAATTTATTCTAATCTCGTCAACACCGACCTGCAGAGAGCAGTCTACCCAGACCCATTCCGCACACTGCATCGTTGTACATTGAATGCTGACTAATCCATCGAGCCCGCACAATCACCGTACACAATGGGACAATGAAGCATGGCCAATCCCGCAGAAGCTGCACATCTCTGTAACCGGAGCAGCCGGAGCAAACCCACGCGCGCACGGGGAGAGAGAGTGTTCAAACTGTCCAGACGGTGACGCGAGGGCTGTTACCCAATCAGCCAAAGGTTCGCGGCGGCCGCTCGCCCGGCTCCATAGCTCAGCGGTTAGAGCGCTGGTCTCGTAAACCAGAGGGCGTGAGTTCAAATCTCACTGGGGCCTCATCGCATTTATCCTCTTTGCCAGGCCAGCCCGCAGTCAGTTTCAATGTTTGGTATGCGACTGACGAGTACCATGTTCGAATCGCTCAACGCCTGTTTATGGTCCAAGCGGCTTCTGAGGAAGGGCGAGTTTTCACCCCCAAACACCAGAGGTACGCGACGCGCTCCCGAATAACCCTGTTGGACTGAGAGCTGCTACTTTTGTCAAGTTGAGCTTTCCTGCAACTTCTGCTTTTGTCACTTACAGCGTTCAGTTGAAATCCAAAAACTTCTTTGTTCTGCAGGCAAAGAACGGGGCCGTGTGTGTTCACCGATTTCAGTTTGAGATCGCTGACCGATGATGTCTCCCGGTGATTCTCAGATATCACAGGAGCACAGAATCCCTCCAGTTTGGAAACAGTTTGGACTTGTTGGGCTGAAGGGCCTGTTTCCACACTGTCACCAATCTCATATATTCTTATCTCGTCAACACCGACCTGCAGAGAGCAATCTACCCAGGCCCATTCCGCGCACTGCATCATTCTACATTGAATGCTGACTAATCCACCGAGCCCGCACAATCACCGTACACAATGGGACAATGAAGCGTGGCCAATCCCGCAGAAGCTACACTTCTTTGTAAACGGAGCAGCCGGAGCAAACCCACGGGGAGAATGTTCAAACCGTTCAGACGGTGACGCGAGGGTCGATTGGAACCTGTGTCCCAAGCGTTCTGACTCAGCCAGTGTTAACCAGTCAGCCAAGTTCCGCTGAGCGACCTGGCGCCTGGCTCCATAGCTCAGCGGTTAGAGCACTGGTCTTGTAAACCAGAGGTCGTGAGTTCAAATCTCACTGGGGCCTCTCAGTCTTGTGGTATGACGCTGAGGAGCGCTGTGTTCTTCAAATTGCTCCTCGCCCGTTTGTCGTCCAACCGGCTTCTTGGAAGCACGAGCGTCCACCGGCGGGGCGGGTGGCGCTCCTGTTGGACTCATAGCTGCTGCTTTTGGGAATTGATGTCTGAAACGCCTCTCATTTCTCGTCTCCGACCAGGTGAGCAGGTTTTCCTGCAACTTCTTTCTTCTGCAGGCAAAGAACGGGGCTGTGTGTGTTCACCGATTAAAGTTTGAGATCGCTGAACCGATTAAAGTTTGAGATCGCTGACCTCAGTCACTCCAAGCGACCGAATGACCATTCCCAATCATGTCTCCCGGTGATTCTCAGCTATCACAGAAGCATAGAATCCCTCCAGTTTGGAAACAGGCCATTCCGCCCAACTCGCCGCTCAGTGGTTCGCACTGCTGCCTCACAGCACTAGGGACGCAGTCACGATTCCAGCTTTAGGGGACTGTCTGTGTCGTGTTTGCACATTCGCCCAGAGTCTGCGTGGGTTTGCTCCGGTTCGCTCCCACTGTCTAAAGACGTGCAAGTCGTGTGAATTGGCCATTCTAAATTGCCCTAGTCGTAGGTACATTATTCAGAGAGAAACGGGTCTGGGTGGGTTGATGTGGACTTGTTGGGCTGAAGGGCCTGTTTCCACACTGTCGCCAATCTAATTTATTCTAATCTCGTCAACACCGACCTGCAGAGAGCAGTCTACCCAGACCCATTCCGCACACTGCATCGTTGTACATTGAATGCTGACTAATCCATCGGGCCCGCACAATCACCGTACACAATGGGACAATGAAGCATGGCCAATCCCGCAGAAGCTGCACATCTCTGTAACCGGAGCAGCCGGAGCAAACCCACGCGCGCACGGGGAGAGAGAGTGTTCAAACTGTCCAGACGGTGACGCGAGGGCTGTTACCCAATCAGCCAAAGGTTCGCGGCGGCCGCTCGCCCGGCTCCATAGCTCAGCGGTTAGAGCGCTGGTCTCGTAAACCAGAGGGCGTGAGTTCAAATCTCACTGGGGCCTCATCGCATTTATCCTCTTTGCCAGGCCAGCCCGCAGTCAGTTTCAATGTTTGGTATGCGACTGACGAGTACCATGTTCGAATCGCTCAACGCCTGTTTATGGTCCAAGCGGCTTCTGAGGAAGGGCGAGTTTTCACCCCCAAACACCAGAGGAACGCGACGCGCTCCCGAATAACCCTGTTGGACTGAGAGCTGCTACTTTTGTCAAGTTGAGCTTTCCTGCAACTTCTGCTTTTGTCACTTACAGCGTTCAGTTGAAATCCAAAAACTTCTTTGTTCTGCAGGCAAAGAACGGGGCCGTGTGTGTTCACCGATTTCAGTTTGAGATCGCTGACCGATGATGTCTCCCGGTGATTCTCAGATATCACAGGAGCACAGAATCCCTCCAGTTTGGAAACAGTTTGGACTTGTTGGGCTGAAGGGCCTGTTTCCACACTGTCACCAATCTCATATATTCTTATCTCGTCAACACCGACCTGCAGAGAGCAATCTACCCAGGCCCATTCCGCGCACTGCATCATTCTACATTGAATGCTGACTAATCCACCGAGCCCGCACAATCACCGTACACAATGGGACAATGAAGCGTGGCCAATCCCGCAGAAGCTACACTTCTTTGTAAACGGAGCAGCCGGAGCAAACCCACGGGGAGAATGTTCAAACCGTTCAGACGGTGACGCGAGGGTCGATTGGAACCTGTGTCCCAAGCGTTCTGACTCAGCCAGTGTTAACCAGTCAGCCAAGTTCCGCTGAGCGACCTGGCGCCTGGCTCCATAGCTCAGCGGTTAGAGCACTGGTCTTGTAAACCAGAGGTCGTGAGTTCAAATCTCACTGGGGCCTCTCAGTCTTGTGGTATGACGCTGAGGAGCGCTGTGTTCTTCAAATTGCTCCTCGCCCGTTTGTCGTCCAACCGGCTTCTTGGAAGCACGAGCGTCCACCGGCGGGGCGGGTGGCGCTCCTGTTGGACTCATAGCTGCTGCTTTTGGGAATTGATGTCTGAAACGCCTCTCATTTCTCGTCTCCGACCAGGTGAGCAGGTTTTCCTGCAACTTCTTTCTTCTGCAGGCAAAGAACGGGGCTGTGTGTGTTCACCGATTAAAGTTTGAGATCGCTGACCTCAGTCACTCCAAGCGACCGAATGACCATTCCCAATCATGTCTCCCGGTGATTCTCAGCTATCACAGAAGCATAGAATCCCTCCAGTTTGGAAACAGGCCATTCCGCCCAACTAGCCGCTCAGTGGTTCGCACTGCTGCCTCACAGCACTAGGGACGCAGTCACGATTCCAGCTTTAGGGGACTGTCTGTGTCGTGTTTGCACATTCGCCCAGAGTCTGCGTGGGTTTGCTCCGGTTCGCTCCCACTGTCTAAAGACGTGCAAGTCGTGTGAATTGGCCATTCTAAATTGCCCCTAGTCGTAGGTACATTATTCAGAGAGAAACGGGTCTGGGTGGGTTGATGTGGACTTGTTGGGCTGAAGGGCCTGTTTCCACACTGTCGCCAATCTAATTTATTCTAATCTCGTCAACACCGACCTGCAGAGAGCAGTCTACCCAGACCCATTCCGCACACTGCATCGTTGTACATTGAATGCTGACTAATCCATCGGGCCCGCACAATCACCGTACACAATGGGACAATGAAGCATGGCCAATCCCGCAGAAGCTGCACATCTCTGTCACCGGAGCAGCCGGAGCAAACCCACGCGCGCACGGGGAGAGAGAGTGTTCAAACTGTCCAGACGGTGACGCGAGGGCTGTTACCCAATCAGCCAAAGGTTCGCGGCGGCCGCTCGCCCGGCTCCATAGCTCAGCGGTTAGAGCGCTGGTCTCGTAAACCAGAGGGCGTGAGTTCAAATCTCACTGGGGCCTCATCGCATTTATCCTCTTTGCCAGGCCAGCCCGCAGTCAGTTTCAATGTTTGGTATGCGACTGACGAGTACCATGTTCGAATCGCTCAACGCCTGTTTATGGTCCAAGCGGCTTCTGAGGAAGGGCGAGTTTTCACCCCCAAACACCAGAGGTACGCGACGCGCTCCCGAATAACCCTGTTGGACTGAGAGCTGCTACTTTTGTCAAGTTGAGCTTTCCTGCAACTTCTGCTTTTGTCACTTACAGCGTTCAGTTGAAATCCAAAAACTTCTTTGTTCTGCAGGCAAAGAACGGGGCCGTGTGTGTTCACCGATTTCAGTTTGAGATCGCTGACCGATGATGTCTCCCGGTGATTCTCAGATATCACAGGAGCACAGAATCCCTCCAGTTTGGAAACAGTTTGGACTTGTTGGGCTGAAGGGCCTGTTTCCACACTGTCACCAATCTCATATATTCTTATCTCGTCAACACCGACCTGCAGAGAGCAATCTACCCAGGCCCATTCCGCGCACTGCATCATTCTACATTGAATGCTGACTAATCCACCGAGCCCGCACAATCACCGTACACAATGGGACAATGAAGCGTGGCCAATCCCGCAGAAGCTACACTTCTTTGTAAACGGAGCAGCCGGAGCAAACCCACGGGGAGAATGTTCAAACCGTTCAGACGGTGACGCGAGGGTCGATTGGAACCTGTGTCCCAAGCGTTCTGACTCAGCCAGTGTTAACCAGTCAGCCAAGTTCCGCTGAGCGACCTGGCGCCTGGCTCCATAGCTCAGCGGTTAGAGCACTGGTCTTGTAAACCAGAGGTCGTGAGTTCAAATCTCACTGGGGCCTCTCAGTCTTGTGGTATGACGCTGAGGAGCGCTGTGTTCTTCAAATTGCTCCTCGCCCGTTTGTCGTCCAACCGGCTTCTTGGAAGCACGAGCGTCCACCGGCGGGGCGGGTGGCGCTCCTGTTGGACTCATAGCTGCTGCTTTTGGGAATTGATGTCTGAAACGCCTCTCATTTCTCGTCTCCGACCAGGTGAGCAGGTTTTCCTGCAACTTCTTTCTTCTGCAGGCAAAGAACGGGGCTGTGTGTGTTCACCGATTAAAGTTTGAGATCGCTGAACCGATTAAAGTTTGAGATCGCTGACCTCAGTCACTCCAAGCGACCGAATGACCATTCCCAATCATGTCTCCCGGTGATTCTCAGCTATCACAGAAGCATAGAATCCCTCCAGTTTGGAAACAGGCCATTCCGCCCAACTAGCCGCTCAGTGGTTCGCACTGCTGCCTCACAGCACTAGGGACGCAGTCACGATTCCAGCTTTAGGGGACTGTCTGTGTCGTGTTTGCACATTCGCCCAGAGTCTGCGTGGGTTTGCGCCGGTTCGCTCCCACTGTCTAAAGACGTGCAAGTCGTGTGAATTGGCCATTCTAAATTGCCCCTAGTCGTAGGTACATTATTCAGAGAGAAACGGGTCTGGGTGGGTTGATGTGGACTTGTTGGGCTGAAGGGCCTGTTTCCACACTGTCGCCAATCTAATTTATTCTAATCTCGTCAACACCGACCTGCAGAGAGCAGTCTACCCAGACCCATTCCGCACACTGCATCGTTGTACATTGAATGCTGACTAATCCATCGAGCCCGCACAATCACCGTACACAATGGGACAATGAAGCATGGCCAATCCCGCAGAAGCTGCACATCTCTGTAACCGGAGCAGCCGGAGCAAACCCACGCGCGCACGGGGAGAGAGAGTGTTCAAACTGTCCAGACGGTGACGCGAGGGCTGTTACCCAATCAGCCAAAGGTTCGCGGCGGCCGCTCGCCCGGCTCCATAGCTCAGCGGTTAGAGCGCTGGTCTCGTAAACCAGAGGGCGTGAGTTCAAATCTCACTGGGGCCTCATCGCATTTATCCTCTTTGCCAGGCCAGCCCGCAGTCAGTTTCAATGTTTGGTATGCGACTGACGAGTACCATGTTCGAATCGCTCAACGCCTGTTTATGGTCCAAGCGGCTTCTGAGGAAGGGCGAGTTTTCACCCCCAAACACCAGAGGTACGCGACGCGCTCCCGAATAACCCTGTTGGACTGAGAGCTGCTACTTTTGTCAAGTTGAGCTTTCCTGCAACTTCTGCTTTTGTCACTTACAGCGTTCAGTTGAAATCCAAAAACTTCTTTGTTCTGCAGGCAAAGAACGGGGCCGTGTGTGTTCACCGATTTCAGTTTGAGATCGCTGACCGATGATGTCTCCCGGTGATTCTCAGATATCACAGGAGCACAGAATCCCTCCAGTTTGGAAACAGTTTGGACTTGTTGGGCTGAAGGGCCTGTTTCCACACTGTCACCAATCTCATATATTCTTATCTCGTCAACACCGACCTGCAGAGAGCAATCTACCCAGGCCCATTCCGCGCACTGCATCATTCTACATTGAATGCTGACTAATCCACCGAGCCCGCACAATCACCGTACACAATGGGACAATGAAGCGTGGCCAATCCCGCAGAAGCTACACTTCTTTGTAAACGGAGCAGCCGGAGCAAACCCACGGGGAGAATGTTCAAACCGTTCAGACGGTGACGCGAGGGTCGATTGGAACCTGTGTCCCAAGCGTTCTGACTCAGCCAGTGTTAACCAGTCAGCCAAGTTCCGCTGAGCGACCTGGCGCCTGGCTCCATAGCTCAGCGGTTAGAGCACTGGTCTTGTAAACCAGAGGTCGTGAGTTCAAATCTCACTGGGGCCTCTCAGTCTTGTGGTATGACGCTGAGGAGCGCTGTGTTCTTCAAATTGCTCCTCGCCCGTTTGTCGTCCAACCGGCTTCTTGGAAGCACGAGCGTCCACCGGCGGGGCGGGTGGCGCTCCTGTTGGACTCATAGCTGCTGCTTTTGGGAATTGATGTCTGAAACGCCTCTCATTTCTCGTCTCCGACCAGGTGAGCAGGTTTTCCTGCAACTTCTTTCTTCTGCAGGCAAAGAACGGGGCTGTGTGTGTTCACCGATTAAAGTTTGAGATCGCTGAACCGATTAAAGTTTGAGATCGCTGACCTCAGTCACTCCAAGCGACCGAATGACCATTCCCAATCATGTCTCCCGGTGATTCTCAGCTATCACAGAAGCATAGAATCCCTCCAGTTTGGAAACAGGCCATTCCGCCCAACTAGCCGCTCAGTGGTTCGCACTGCTGCCTCACAGCACTAGGGACGCAGTCACGATTCCAGCTTTAGGGGACTGTCTGTGTCGTGTTTGCACATTCGCCCAGAGTCTGCGTGGGTTTGCTCCGGTTCGCTCCCACTGTCTAAAGACGTGCAAGTCGTGTGAATTGGCCATTCTAAATTGCCCCTAGTCGTAGGTACATTATTCAGAGAGAAACGGGTCTGGGTGGGTTGATGTGGACTTGTTGGGCTGAAGGGCCTGTTTCCACACTGTCGCCAATCTAATTTATTCTAATCTCGTCAACACCGACCTGCAGAGAGCAGTCTACCCAGACCCATTCCGCACACTGCATCGTTGTACATTGAATGCTGACTAATCCATCGAGCCCGCACAATCACCGTACACAATGGACAATGAAGCATGGCCAATCCCGCAGAAGCTGCACATCTCTGTAACCGGAGCAGCCGGAGCAAACCCACGCGCGCACGGGGAGAGAGAGTGTTCAAACTGTCCAGACGGTGACGCGAGGGCTGTTACCCAATCAGCCAAAGGTTCGCGGCGGCCGCTCGCCCGGCTCCATAGCTCAGCGGTTAGAGCGCTGGTCTCGTAAACCAGAGGGCGTGAGTTCAAATCTCACTGGGGCCTCATCGCATTTATCCTCTTTGCCAGGCCAGCCCGCAGTCAGTTTCAATGTTTGGTATGCGACTGACGAGTACCATGTTCGAATCGCTCAACGCCTGTTTATGGTCCAAGCGGCTTCTGAGGAAGGGCGAGTTTTCACCCCCAAACACCAGAGGTACGCGACGCGCTCCCGAATAACCCTGTTGGACTGAGAGCTGCTACTTTTGTCAAGTTGAGCTTTCCTGCAACTTCTGCTTTTGTCACTTACAGCGTTCAGTTGAAATCCAAAAACTTCTTTGTTCTGCAGGCAAAGAACGGGGCCGTGTGTGTTCACCGATTTCAGTTTGAGATCGCTGACCGATGATGTCTCCCGGTGATTCTCAGATATCACAGGAGCACAGAATCCCTCCAGTTTGGAAACAGTTTGGACTTGTTGGGCTGAAGGGCCTGTTTCCACACTGTCACCAATCTCATATATTCTTATCTCGTCAACACCGACCTGCAGAGAGCAATCTACCCAGGCCCATTCCGCGCACTGCATCATTCTACATTGAATGCTGACTAATCCACCGAGCCCGCACAATCACCGTACACAATGGGACAATGAAGCGTGGCCAATCCCGCAGAAGCTACACTTCTTTGTAAACGGAGCAGCCGGAGCAAACCCACGGGGAGAATGTTCAAACCGTTCAGACGGTGACGCGAGGGTCGATTGGAACCTGTGTCCCAAGCGTTCTGACTCAGCCAGTGTTAACCAGTCAGCCAAGTTCCACTGAGCGACCTGGCGCCTGGCTCCATAGCTCAGCGGTTAGAGCACTGGTCTTGTAAACCAGAGATCGTGAGTTCAAGTCTCACTGGGGCCTCTCAGTCTTGTGGTATGACGCTGAGGAGCGCTGTGTTCTTCAAATTGCTCCTCGCCCGTTTGTCGTCCAACCGGCTTCTTGGAAGCACGAGCGTCCACCGGCGGGGCGGGTGGCGCTCCTGTTGGACTCATAGCTGCTGCTTTTGGGAATTGATGTCTGAAACGCCTCTCATTTCTCGTCTCCGACCAGGTGAGCAGGTTTTCCTGCAACTTCTTTCTTCTGCAGGCAAAGAACGGGGCTGTGTGTGTTCACCGATTAAAGTTTGAGATCGCTGAACCGATTAAAGTTTGAGATCGCTGACCTCAGTCACTCCAAGCGACCGAATGACCATTCCCAATCATGTCTCCCGGTGATTCTCAGCTATCACAGAAGCATAGAATCCCTCCAGTTTGGAAACAGGCCATTCCGCCCAACTAGCCGCTCAGTGGTTCGCACTGCTGCCTCACAGCACTAGGGACGCAGTCACGATTCCAGCTTTAGGGGACTGTCTGTGTCGTGTTTGCACATTCGCCCAGAGTCTGCGTGGGTTTGCTCCGGTTCGCTCCCACTGTCTAAAGACGTGCAAGTCGTGTGAATTGGCCATTCTAAATTGCCCCTAGTCGTAGGTACATTATTCAGAGAGAAACGGGTCTGGGTGGGTTGATGTGGACTTGTTGGGCTGAAGGGCCTGTTTCCACACTGTCGCCAATCTAATTTATTCTAATCTCGTCAACACCGACCTGCAGAGAGCAGTCTACCCAGACCCATTCCGCACACTGCATCGTTGTACATTGAATGCTGACTAATCCATCGAGCCCGCACAATCACCGTACACAATGGGACAATGAAGCATGGCCAATCCCGCAGAAGCTGCACATCTCTGTAACCGGAGCAGCCGGAGCAAACCCACGCGCGCACGGGGAGAGAGAGTGTTCAAACTGTCCAGACGGTGACGCGAGGGCTGTTACCCAATCAGCCAAAGGTTCGCGGCGGCCGCTCGCCCGGCTCCATAGCTCAGCGGTTAGAGCGCTGGTCTCGTAAACCAGAGGGCGTGAGTTCAAATCTCACTGGGGCCTCATCGCATTTATCCTCTTTGCCAGGCCAGCCCGCAGTCAGTTTCAATGTTTGGTATGCGACTGACGAGTACCATGTTCGAATCGCTCAACGCCTGTTTATGGTCCAAGCGGCTTCTGAGGAAGGGCGAGTTTTCACCCCCAAACACCAGAGGAACGCGACGCGCTCCCGAATAACCCTGTTGGACTGAGAGCTGCTACTTTTGTCAAGTTGAGCTTTCCTGCAACTTCTGCTTTTGTCACTTACAGCGTTCAGTTGAAATCCAAAAACTTCTTTGTTCTGCAGGCAAAGAACGGGGCCGTGTGTGTTCACCGATTTCAGTTTGAGATCGCTGACCGATGATGTCTCCCGGTGATTCTCAGATATCACAGGAGCACAGAATCCCTCCAGTTTGGAAACAGTTTGGACTTGTTGGGCTGAAGGGCCTGTTTCCACACTGTCACCAATCTCATATATTCTTATCTCGTCAACACCGACCTGCAGAGAGCAATCTACCCAGGCCCATTCCGCGCACTGCATCATTCTACATTGAATGCTGACTAATCCACCGAGCCCGCACAATCACCGTACACAATGGGACAATGAAGCGTGGCCAATCCCGCAGAAGCTACACTTCTTTGTAAACGGAGCAGCCGGAGCAAACCCACGGGGAGAATGTTCAAACCGTTCAGACGGTGACGCGAGGGTCGATTGGAACCTGTGTCCCAAGCGTTCTGACTCAGCCAGTGTTAACCAGTCAGCCAAGTTCCACTGAGCGACCTGGCGCCTGGCTCCATAGCTCAGCGGTTAGAGCACTGGTCTTGTAAACCAGAGGTCGTGAGTTCAAATCTCACTGGGGCCTCTCAGTCTTGTGGTATGACGCTGAGGAGCGCTGTGTTCTTCAAATTGCTCCTCGCCCGTTTGTCGTCCAACCGGCTTCTTGGAAGCACGAGCGTCCACCGGCGGGGCGGGTGGCGCTCCTGTTGGACTCATAGCTGCTGCTTTTGGGAATTGATGTCTGAAACGCCTCTCATTTCTCGTCTCCGACCAGGTGAGCAGGTTTTCCTGCAACTTCTTTCTTCTGCAGGCAAAGAACGGGGCTGTGTGTGTTCACCGATTAAAGTTTGAGATCGCTGAACCGATTAAAGTTTGAGATCGCTGACCTCAGTCACTCCAAGCGACCGAATGACCATTCCCAATCATGTCTCCCGGTGATTCTCAGCTATCACAGAAGCATAGAATCCCTCCAGTTTGGAAACAGGCCATTCCGCCCAACTAGCCGCTCAGTGGTTCGCACTGCTGCCTCACAGCACTAGGGACGCAGTCACGATTCCAGCTTTAGGGGACTGTCTGTGTCGTGTTTGCACATTCGCCCAGAGTCTGCGTGGGTTTGCTCCGGTTCGCTCCCACTGTCTAAAGACGTGCAAGTCGTGTGAATTGGCCATTCTAAATTGCCCCTAGTCGTAGGTACATTATTCAGAGAGAAACGGGTCTGGGTGGGTTGATGTGGACTTGTTGGGCTGAAGGGCCTGTTTCCACACTGTCGCCAATCTAATTTATTCTAATCTCGTCAACACCGACCTGCAGAGAGCAGTCTACCCAGACCCATTCCGCACACTGCATCGTTGTACATTGAATGCTGACTAATCCATCGAGCCCGCACAATCACCGTACACAATGGGACAATGAAGCATGGCCAATCCCGCAGAAGCTGCACATCTCTGTAACCGGAGCAGCCGGAGCAAACCCACGCGCGCACGGGGAGAGAGAGTGTTCAAACTGTCCAGACGGTGACGCGAGGGCTGTTACCCAATCAGCCAAAGGTTCGCGGCGGCCGCTCGCCCGGCTCCATAGCTCAGCGGTTAGAGCGCTGGTCTCGTAAACCAGAGGGCGTGAGTTCAAATCTCACTGGGGCCTCATCGCATTTATCCTCTTTGCCAGGCCAGCCCGCAGTCAGTTTCAATGTTTGGTATGCGACTGACGAGTACCATGTTCGAATCGCTCAACGCCTGTTTATGGTCCAAGCGGCTTCTGAGGAAGGGCGAGTTTTCACCCCCAAACACCAGAGGTACGCGACGCGCTCCCGAATAACCCTGTTGGACTGAGAGCTGCTACTTTTGTCAAGTTGAGCTTTCCTGCAACTTCTGCTTTTGTCACTTACAGCGTTCAGTTGAAATCCAAAAACTTCTTTGTTCTGCAGGCAAAGAACGGGGCCGTGTGTGTTCACCGATTTCAGTTTGAGATCGCTGACCGATGATGTCTCCCGGTGATTCTCAGATATCACAGGAGCACAGAATCCCTCCAGTTTGGAAACAGTTTGGACTTGTTGGGCTGAAGGGCCTGTTTCCACACTGTCACCAATCTCATATATTCTTATCTCGTCAACACCGACCTGCAGAGAGCAATCTACCCAGGCCCATTCCGCGCACTGCATCATTCTACATTGAATGCTGACTAATCCACCGAGCCCGCACAATCACCGTACACAATGGGACAATGAAGCGTGGCCAATCCCGCAGAAGCTACACTTCTTTGTAAACGGAGCAGCCGGAGCAAACCCACGGGGAGAATGTTCAAACCGTTCAGACGGTGACGCGAGGGTCGATTGGAACCTGTGTCCCAAGCGTTCTGACTCAGCCAGTGTTAACCAGTCAGCCAAGTTCCACTGAGCGACCTGGCGCCTGGCTCCATAGCTCAGCGGTTAGAGCACTGGTCTTGTAAACCAGAGATCGTGAGTTCAAGTCTCACTGGGGCCTCTCAGTCTTGTGGTATGACGCTGAGGAGCGCTGTGTTCTTCAAATTGCTCCTCGCCCGTTTGTCGTCCAACCGGCTTCTTGGAAGCACGAGCGTCCACCGGCGGGGCGGGTGGCGCTCCTGTTGGACTCATAGCTGCTGCTTTTGGGAATTGATGTCTGAAACGCCTCTCATTTCTCGTCTCCGACCAGGTGAGCAGGTTTTCCTGCAACTTCTTTCTTCTGCAGGCAAAGAACGGGGCTGTGTGTGTTCACCGATTAAAGTTTGAGATCGCTGAACCGATTAAAGTTTGAGATCGCTGACCTCAGTCACTCCAAGCGACCGAATGACCATTCCCAATCATGTCTCCCGGTGATTCTCAGCTATCACAGAAGCATAGAATCCCTCCAGTTTGGAAACAGGCCATTCCGCCCAACTAGCCGCTCAGTGGTTCGCACTGCTGCCTCACAGCACTAGGGACGCAGTCACGATTCCAGCTTTAGGGGACTGTCTGTGTCGTGTTTGCACATTCGCCCAGAGTCTGCGTGGGTTTGCTCCGGTTCGCTCCCACTGTCTAAAGACGTGCAAGTCGTGTGAATTGGCCATTCTAAATTGCCCCTAGTCGTAGGTACATTATTCAGAGAGAAACGGGTCTGGGTGGGTTGATGTGGACTTGTTGGGCTGAAGGGCCTGTTTCCACACTGTCGCCAATCTAATTTATTCTAATCTCGTCAACACCGACCTGCAGAGAGCAGTCTACCCAGACCCATTCCGCACACTGCATCGTTGTACATTGAATGCTGACTAATCCATCGAGCCCGCACAATCACCGTACACAATGGGACAATGAAGCATGGCCAATCCCGCAGAAGCTGCACATCTCTGTAACCGGAGCAGCCGGAGCAAACCCACGCGCGCACGGGGAGAGAGAGTGTTCAAACTGTCCAGACGGTGACGCGAGGGCTGTTACCCAATCAGCCAAAGGTTCGCGGCGGCCGCTCGCCCGGCTCCATAGCTCAGCGGTTAGAGCGCTGGTCTCGTAAACCAGAGGGCGTGAGTTCAAATCTCACTGGGGCCTCATCGCATTTATCCTCTTTGCCAGGCCAGCCCGCAGTCAGTTTCAATGTTTGGTATGCGACTGACGAGTACCATGTTCGAATCGCTCAACGCCTGTTTATGGTCCAAGCGGCTTCTGAGGAAGGGCGAGTTTTCACCCCCAAACACCAGAGGTACGCGACGCGCTCCCGAATAACCCTGTTGGACTGAGAGCTGCTACTTTTGTCAAGTTGAGCTTTCCTGCAACTTCTGCTTTTGTCACTTACAGCGTTCAGTTGAAATCCAAAAACTTCTTTGTTCTGCAGGCAAAGAACGGGGCCGTGTGTGTTCACCGATTTCAGTTTGAGATCGCTGACCGATGATGTCTCCGGGTGATTCTCAGATATCACAGGAGCACAGAATCCCTCCAGTTTGGAAACAGTTTGGACTTGTTGGGCTGAAGGGCCTGTTTCCACACTGTCACCAATCTCATATATTCTTATCTCGTCAACACCGACCTGCAGAGAGCAATCTACCCAGGCCCATTCCGCGCACTGCATCATTCTACATTGAATGCTGACTAATCCACCGAGCCCGCACAATCACCGTACACAATGGGACAATGAAGCGTGGCCAATCCCGCAGAAGCTACACTTCTTTGTAAACGGAGCAGCCGGAGCAAACCCACGGGGAGAATGTTCAAACCGTTCAGACGGTGACGCGAGGGTCGATTGGAACCTGTGTCCCAAGCGTTCTGACTCAGCCAGTGTTAACCAGTCAGCCAAGTTCCGCTGAGCGACCTGGCGCCTGGCTCCATAGCTCAGCGGTTAGAGCACTGGTCTTGTAAACCAGAGATCGTGAGTTCAAATCTCACTGGGGCCTCTCAGTCTTGTGGTATGACGCTGAGGAGCGCTGTGTTCTTCAAATTGCTCCTCGCCCGTTTGTCGTCCAACCGGCTTCTTGGAAGCACGAGCGTCCACCGGCGGGGCGGGTGGCGCTCCTGTTGGACTCATAGCTGCTGCTTTTGGGAATTGATGTCTGAAACGCCTCTCATTTCTCGTCTCCGACCAGGTGAGCAGGTTTTCCTGCAACTTCTTCCTTCTGCAGGCAAAGAACGGGGCTGTGTGTGTTCACCGATTAAAGTTTGAGATCGCTGAACCGATTAAAGTTTGAGATCGCTGACCTCAGTCACTCCAAGCGACCGAATGACCATTCCCAATCATGTCTCCCGGTGATTCTCAGCTATCACAGAAGCATAGAATCCCTCCAGTTTGGAAACAGGCCATTCCGCCCAACTCGCCGCTCAGTGGTTCGCACTGCTGCCTCACAGCACTAGGGACGCAGTCACGATTCCAGCTTTAGGGGACTGTCTGTGTCGTGTTTGCACATTCGCCCAGAGTCTGCGTGGGTTTGCTCCGGTTCGCTCCCACTGTCTAAAGACGTGCAAGTCGTGTGAATTGGCCATTCTAAATTGCCCCTAGTCGTAGGTACATTATTCAGAGAGAAACGGGTCTGGGTGGGTTGATGTGGACTTGTTGGGCTGAAGGGCCTGTTTCCACACTGTCGCCAATCTAATTTATTCTAATCTCGTCAACACCGACCTGCAGAGAGCAGTCTACCCAGACCCATTCCGCACACTGCATCGTTGTACATTGAATGCTGACTAATCCATCGGGCCCGCACAATCACCGTACACAATGGGACAATGAAGCATGGCCAATCCCGCAGAAGCTGCACATCTCTGTAACCGGAGCAGCCGGAGCAAACCCACGCGCGCACGGGGAGAGAGAGTGTTCAAACTGTCCAGACGGTGACGCGAGGGCTGTTACCCAATCAGCCAAAGGTTCGCGGCGGCCGCTCGCCCGGCTCCATAGCTCAGCGGTTAGAGCGCTGGTCTCGTAAACCAGAGGGCGTGAGTTCAAATCTCACTGGGGCCTCATCGCATTTATCCTCTTTGCCAGGCCAGCCCGCAGTCAGTTTCAATGTTTGGTATGCGACTGACGAGTACCATGTTCGAATCGCTCAACGCCTGTTTATGGTCCAAGCGGCTTCTGAGGAAGGGCGAGTTTTCACCCCCAAACACCAGAGGAACGCGACGCGCTCCCGAATAACCCTGTTGGACTGAGAGCTGCTACTTTTGTCAAGTTGAGCTTTCCTGCAACTTCTGCTTTTGTCACTTACAGCGTTCAGTTGAAATCCAAAAACTTCTTTGTTCTGCAGGCAAAGAACGGGGCCGTGTGTGTTCACCGATTTCAGTTTGAGATCGCTGACCGATGATGTCTCCCGGTGATTCTCAGATATCACAGGAGCACAGAATCCCTCCAGTTTGGAAACAGTTTGGACTTGTTGGGCTGAAGGGCCTGTTTCCACACTGTCACCAATCTCATATATTCTTATCTCGTCAACACCGACCTGCAGAGAGCAATCTACCCAGGCCCATTCCGCGCACTGCATCATTCTACATTGAATGCTGACTAATCCACCGAGCCCGCACAATCACCGTACACAATGGGACAATGAAGCGTGGCCAATCCCGCAGAAGCTACACTTCTTTGTAAACGGAGCAGCCGGAGCAAACCCACGGGGAGAATGTTCAAACCGTTCAGACGGTGACGCGAGGGTCGATTGGAACCTGTGTCCCAAGCGTTCTGACTCAGCCAGTGTTAACCAGTCAGCCAAGTTCCGCTGAGCGACCTGGCGCCTGGCTCCATAGCTCAGCGGTTAGAGCACTGGTCTTGTAAACCAGAGGTCGTGAGTTCAAATCTCACTGGGGCCTCTCAGTCTTGTGGTATGACGCTGAGGAGCGCTGTGTTCTTCAAATTGCTCCTCGCCCGTTTGTCGTCCAACCGGCTTCTTGGAAGCACGAGCGTCCACCGGCGGGGCGGGTGGCGCTCCTGTTGGACTCCTAGCTGCTGCTTTTGGGAATTGATGTCTGAAACGCCTCTCATTTCTCGTCTCCGACCAGGTGAGCAGGTTTTCCTGCAACTTCTTTCTTCTGCAGGCAAAGAACGGGGCTGTGTGTGTTCACCGATTAAAGTTTGAGATCGCTGACCTCAGTCACTCCAAGCGACCGAATGACCATTCCCAATCATGTCTCCCGGTGATTCTCAGCTATCACAGAAGCATAGAATCCCTCCAGTTTGGAAACAGGCCATTCCGCCCAACTAGCCGCTCAGTGGTTCGCACTGCTGCCTCACAGCACTAGGGACGCAGTCACGATTCCAGCTTTAGGGGACTGTCTGTGTCGTGTTTGCACATTCGCCCAGAGTCTGCGTGGGTTTGCTCCGGTTCGCTCCCACTGTCTAAAGACGTGCAAGTCGTGTGAATTGGCCATTCTAAATTGCCCCTAGTCGTAGGTACATTATTCAGAGAGAAACGGGTCTGGGTGGGTTGATGTGGACTTGTTGGGCTGAAGGGCCTGTTTCCACACTGTCGCCAATCTAATTTATTCTAATCTCGTCAACACCGACCTGCAGAGAGCAGTCTACCCAGACCCATTCCGCACACTGCATCGTTGTACATTGAATGCTGACTAATCCATCGGGCCCGCACAATCACCGTACACAATGGGACAATGAAGCATGGCCAATCCCGCAGAAGCTGCACATCTCTGTCACCGGAGCAGCCGGAGCAAACCCACGCGCGCACGGGGAGAGAGAGTGTTCAAACTGTCCAGACGCGAGGGCTGTTACCCAATCAGCCAAAGGTTCGCGGCGGCCGCTCGCCCGGCTCCATAGCTCAGCGGTTAGAGCGCTGGTCTCGTAAACCAGAGGGCGTGAGTTCAAATCTCACTGGGGCCTCATCGCATTTATCCTCTTTGCCAGGCCAGCCCGCAGTCAGTTTCAATGTTTGGTATGCGACTGACGAGTACCATGTTCGAATCGCTCAACGCCTGTTTATGGTCCAAGCGGCTTCTGAGGAAGGGCGAGTTTTCACCCCCAAACACCAGAGGAACGCGACGCGCTCCCGAATAACCCTGTTGGACTGAGAGCTGCTACTTTTGTCAAGTTGAGCTTTCCTGCAACTTCTGCTTTTGTCACTTACAGCGTTCAGTTGAAATCCAAAAACTTCTTTGTTCTGCAGGCAAAGAACGGGGCCGTGTGTGTTCACCGATTTCAGTTTGAGATCGCTGACCGATGATGTCTCCCGGTGATTCTCAGATATCACAGGAGCACAGAATCCCTCCAGTTTGGAAACAGTTTGGACTTGTTGGGCTGAAGGGCCTGTTTCCACACTGTCACCAATCTCATATATTCTTATCTCGTCAACACCGACCTGCAGAGAGCAATCTACCCAGGCCCATTCCGCGCACTGCATCATTCTACATTGAATGCTGACTAATCCACCGAGCCCGCACAATCACCGTACACAATGGGACAATGAAGCGTGGCCAATCCCGCAGAAGCTACACTTCTTTGTAAACGGAGCAGCCGGAGCAAACCCACGGGGAGAATGTTCAAACCGTTCAGACGGTGACGCGAGGGTCGATTGGAACCTGTGTCCCAAGCGGCTTCTTAGGAAGGGCGAGTTTTCACCCCCAAACACCAGAGGAACGAGACGCGCTCCCGAATAACCCTGTTGGACTGAGAGCTGCTACTTTTGTCAAGTTGAGCTTTCCTGCAACTTCTGCTTTTGTCACTTACAGCGTTCAGTTGAAATCCAAAATCTTCTTTGTTCTGCAGGCAAAGAACGGGGCCGTGTGTGTTCACCGATTTCAGTTTGAGATCGCTGACCGATTATGTCTCCCGGTGATTCTCAGATATCACAGGAGCACAGAATCCCTCCAGTTTGGAAACAGTTTGGACTTGTTGGGCTGAAGGGCCTGTTTCCACACTGTCACCAATCTCATATATTCTTATCTCGTCAACACCGACCTGCAGAGAGCAATCTACCCAGGCCCATTCCGCGCACTGCATCATTCTACATTGAATGCTGACTAATCCACCGAGCCCGCACAATCACCGTACACAATGGGACAATGAAGCGTGGCCAATCCCGCAGAAGCTACACTTCTTTGTAAACGGAGCAGCCGGAGCAAACCCACGGGGAGAATGTTCAAACCGTTCAGACGGTGACGCGAGGGTCGATTGGAACCTGTGTCCCAAGCGTTCTGACTCAGCCAGTGTTAACCAGTCAGCCAAGTTCCGCTGAGCGACCTGGCGCCTGGCTCCATAGCTCAGCGGTTAGAGCACTGGTCTTGTAAAACAGAGATCGTGAGTTCAAATCTCACTGGGGCCTCGTAGTCTTGTGGTATGATGCTGAGGAGCGCTGTGTTGTTCAAATTGCTCCTCGCCCGTTTGTCGTCCAACCGGCTTCTTGGAAGCATGAGCTTCTACCGGCCGGGTGAGTGGCGCTCCTGTTGGTCTGATAGCTGCTGCTTTTGGGAATTGATGTCTGAAACGCCTCTCATTTCTCGTCTCCGACCAGGTGAGCAGGTTTTCCTGCAACTTCTTCCTTCTGCAGGCAAAGAACGGGGCTGTGTGTGTTCACCGATTAAAGTTTGAGATCGCTGAACCGATTAAAGTTTGAGATCGCTGACCTCAGTCACTCCAAGCGACCGAATGACCATTCCCAATCATGTCTCCCGGTGATTCTCAGCTATCACAGAAGCATAGAATCCCTCCAGTTGGGAAACAGGCCATTCCGCCCAACTCGCCGCTCAGTGGTTCGCACTGCTGCCTCACAGCACTAGGGACGCAGTCACGATTCCAGCTTTAGGGGACTGTCTGTGTCGTGTTTGCACATTCGCCCAGAGTCTGCGTGGGTTTGCTCCGGTTCGCTCCCACTGTCTAAAGACGTGCAAGTCGTGTGAATTGGCCATTCTAAATTGCCCCTAGTCGTAGGTACATTATTCAGAGAGAAACGGGTCTGGGTGGGTTGATGTGGACTTGTTGGGCTGAAGGGCCTGTTTCCACACTGTCGCCAATCTAATTTATTCTAATCTCGTCAACACCGACCTGCAGAGAGCAGTCTACCCAGACCCATTCCGCACACTGCATCGTTGTACATTGAATGCTGACTAATCCATCGGGCCCGCACAATCACCGTACACAATGGGACAATGAAGCATGGCCAATCCCGCAGAAGCTGCACATCTCTGTAACCGGAGCAGCCGGAGCAAACCCACGCGCGCACGGGGAGAGAGAGTGTTCAAACTGTCCAGACGGTGACGCGAGGGCTGTTACCCAATCAGCCAAAGGTTCGCGGCGGCCGCTCGCCCGGCTCCATAGCTCAGCGGTTAGAGCGCTGGTCTCGTAAACCAGAGGGCGTGAGTTCAAATCTCACTGGGGCCTCATCGCATTTATCCTCTTTGCCAGGCCAGCCCGCAGTCAGTTTCAATGTTTGGTATGCGACTGACGAGTACCATGTTCGAATCGCTCAACGCCTGTTTATGGTCCAAGCGGCTTCTGAGGAAGGGCGAGTTTTCACCCCCAAACACCAGAGGAACGCGACGCGCTCCCGAATAACCCTGTTGGACTGAGAGCTGCTACTTTTGTCAAGTTGAGCTTTCCTGCAACTTCTGCTTTTGTCACTTACAGCGTTCAGTTGAAATCCAAAAACTTCTTTGTTCTGCAGGCAAAGAACGGGGCCGTGTGTGTTCACCGATTTCAGTTTGAGATCGCTGACCGATTATGTCTCCCGGTGATTCTCAGATATCACAGGAGCACAGAATCCCTCCAGTTTGGAAACAGTTTGGACTTGTTGGGCTGAAGGGCCTGTTTCCACACTGTCACCAATCTCATATATTCTTATCTCGTCAACACCGACCTGCAGAGAGCAATCTACCCAGGCCCATTCCGCGCACTGCATCATTCTACATTGAATGCTGACTAATCCACCGAGCCCGCACAATCACCGTACACAATGGGACAATGAAGCGTGGCCAATCCCGCAGAAGCTACACTTCTTTGTAAACGGAGCAGCCGGAGCAAACCCACGGGGAGAATGTTCAAACCGTTCAGACGGTGACGCGAGGGTCGATTGGAACCTGTGTCCCAAGCGTTCTGACTCAGCCAGTGTTAACCAGTCAGCCAAGTTCCGCTGAGCAACCTGGCGCCTGGCTCCATAGCTCAGCGGTTAGAGCACTGGTCTTGTAAACCAGAGGTCGTGAGTTCAAATCTCACTGGGGCCTCTCAGTCTTGTGGTATGACGCTGAGGAGCGCTGTGTTCTTCAAATTGCTCCTCGCCCGTTTGTCGTCCAACCGGCTTCTTGGAAGCACGAGCGTCCACCGGCGGGGCGGGTGGCGCTCCTGTTGGACTCCTAGCTGCTGCTTTTGGGAATTGATGTCTGAAACGCCTCTCATTTCTCGTCTCCGACCAGGTGAGCAGGTTTTCCTGCAACTTCTTTCTTCTGCAGGCAAAGAACGGGGCTGTGTGTGTTCACCGATTAAAGTTTGAGATCGCTGACCTCAGTCACTCCAAGCGACCGAATGACCATTCCCAATCATGTCTCCCGGTGATTCTCAGCTATCACAGAAGCATAGAATCCCTCCAGTTTGGAAACAGGCCATTCCGCCCAACTAGCCGCTCAGTGGTTCGCACTGCTGCCTCACAGCACTAGGGACGCAGTCACGATTCCAGCTTTAGGGGACTGTCTGTGTCGTGTTTGCACATTCGCCCAGAGTCTGCGTGGGTTTGCTCCGGTTCGCTCCCACTGTCTAAAGACGTGCAAGTCGTGTGAATTGGCCATTCTAAATTGCCCCTAGTCGTAGGTACATTATTCAGAGAGAAACGGGTCTGGGTGGGTTGATGTGGACTTGTTGGGCTGAAGGGCCTGTTTCCACACTGTCGCCAATCTAATTTATTCTAATCTCGTCAACACCGACCTGCAGAGAGCAGTCTACCCAGACCCATTCCGCACACTGCATCGTTGTACATTGAATGCTGACTAATCCATCGGGCCCGCACAATCACCGTACACAATGGGACAATGAAGCATGGCCAATCCCGCAGAAGCTGCACATCTCTGTCACCGGAGCAGCCGGAGCAAACCCACGCGCGCACGGGGAGAGAGAGTGTTCAAACTGTCCAGACGGTGACGCGAGGGCTGTTACCCAATCAGCCAAAGGTTCGCGGCGGCCGCTCGCCCGGCTCCATAGCTCAGCGGTTAGAGCGCTGGTCTCGTAAACCAGAGGGCGTGAGTTCAAATCTCACTGGGGCCTCATCGCATTTATCCTCTTTGCCAGGCCAGCCCGCAGTCAGTTTCAATGTTTGGTATGCGACTGACGAGTACCATGTTCGAATCGCTCAACGCCTGTTTATGGTCCAAGCGGCTTCTGAGGAAGGGCGAGTTTTCACCCCCAAACACCAGAGGAACGCGACGCGCTCCCGAATAACCCTGTTGGACTGAGAGCTGCTACTTTTGTCAAGTTGAGCTTTCCTGCAACTTCTGCTTTTGTCACTTACAGCGTTCAGTTGAAATCCAAAAACTTCTTTGTTCTGCAGGCAAAGAACGGGGCCGTGTGTGTTCACCGATTTCAGTTTGAGATCGCTGACCGATGATGTCTCCCGGTGATTCTCAGATATCACAGGAGCACAGAATCCCTCCAGTTTGGAAACAGTTTGGACTTGTTGGGCTGAAGGGCCTGTTTCCACACTGTCACCAATCTCATATATTCTTATCTCGTCAACACCGACCTGCAGAGAGCAATCTACCCAGGCCCATTCCGCGCACTGCATCATTCTACATTGAATGCTGACTAATCCACCGAGCCCGCACAATCACCGTACACAATGGGACAATGAAGCGTGGCCAATCCCGCAGAAGCTACACTTCTTTGTAAACGGAGCAGCCGGAGCAAACCCACGGGGAGAATGTTCAAACCGTTCAGACGGTGACGCGAGGGTCGATTGGAACCTGTGTCCCAAGCGTTCTGACTCAGCCAGTGTTAACCAGTCAGCCAAGTTCCGCTGAGCAACCTGGCGCCTGGCTCCATAGCTCAGCGGTTAGAGCACTGGTCTTGTAAACCAGAGGTCGTGAGTTCAAATCTCACTGGGGCCTCGTAGTCTTGTGGTATGATGCTGAGGAGCGCTGTGTTGTTCAAATTGCTCCTCGCCCGTTTGTCGTCCAACCGGCTTCTTGGAAGCACGAGCGTCCACCGGCGGGGCGGGTGGCGCTCCTGTTGGACTCATAGCTGCTGCTTTTGGGAATTGATGTCTGAAACGCCTCTCATTTCTCGTCTCCGACCAGGTGAGCAGGTTTTCCTGCAACTTCTTCCTTCTGCAGGCAAAGAACGGGGCTGTGTGTGTTCACCGATTAAAGTTTGAGATCGCTGAACCGATTAAAGTTTGAGATCGCTGACCTCAGTCACTCCAAGCGACCGAATGACCATTCCCAATCATGTCTCCCGGTGATTCTCAGCTATCACAGAAGCATAGAATCCCTCCAGTTTGGAAACAGGCCATTCCGCCCAACTCGCCGCTCAGTGGTTCGCACTGCTGCCTCACAGCACTAGGGACGCAGTCACGATTCCAGCTTTAGGGGACTGTCTGTGTCGTGTTTGCACATTCGCCCAGAGTCTGCGTGGGTTTGCTCCGGTTCGCTCCCACTGTCTAAAGACGTGCAAGTCGTGTGAATTGGCCATTCTAAATTGCCCCTAGTCGTAGGTACATTATTCAGAGAGAAACGGGTCTGGGTGGGTTGATGTGGACTTGTTGGGCTGAAGGGCCTGTTTCCACACTGTCGCCAATCTAATTTATTCTAATCTCGTCAACACCGACCTGCAGAGAGCAGTCTACCCAGACCCATTCCGCACACTGCATCGTTGTACATTGAATGCTGACTAATCCATCGGGCCCGCACAATCACCGTACACAATGGGACAATGAAGCGTGGCCAATCCCGCAGAAGCTGCACATCTCTGTAACCGGAGCAGCCGGAGCAAACCCACGCGCGCACGGGGAGAGAGAGTGTTCAAACTGTCCAGACGGTGACGCGAGGGCTGTTACCCAATCAGCCAAAGGTTCGCGGCGGCCGCTCGCCCGGCTCCATAGCTCAGCGGTTAGAGCGCTGGTCTCGTAAACCAGAGGGCGTGAGTTCAAATCTCACTGGGGCCTCATCGCATTTATCCTCTTTGCCAGGCCAGCCCGCAGTCAGTTTCAATGTTTGGTATGCGACTGACGAGTACCATGTTCGAATCGCTCAACGCCTGTTTATGGTCCAAGCGGCTTCTGAGGAAGGGCGAGTTTTCACCCCCAAACACCAGAGGTACGAGACGCGCTCCCGAATAACCCTGTTGGACTGAGAGCTGCTACTTTTGTCAAGTTGAGCTTTCCTGCAACTTCTGCTTTTGTCACTTACAGCGTTCAGTTGAAATCCAAAAACTTCTTTGTTCTGCAGGCAAAGAACGGGGCCGTGTGTGTTCACCGATTTCAGTTTGAGATCGCTGACCGATTATGTCTCCCGGTGATTCTCAGATATCACAGGAGCACAGAATCCCTCCAGTTTGGAAACAGTTTGGACTTGTTGGGCTGAAGGGCCTGTTTCCACACTGTCACCAATCTCATATATTCTTATCTCGTCAACACCGACCTGCAGAGAGCAATCTACCCAGGCCCATTCCGCGCACTGCATCATTCTACATTGAATGCTGACTAATCCACCGAGCCCGCACAATCACCGTACACAATGGGACAATGAAGCGTGGCCAATCCCGCAGAAGCTACACTTCTTTGTAAACGGAGCAGCCGGAGCAAACCCACGGGGAGAATGTTCAAACCGTTCAGACGGTGACGCGAGGGTCGATTGGAACCTGTGTCCCAAGCGTTCTGACTCAGCCAGTGTTAACCAGTCAGCCAAGTTCCGCTGAGCAACCTGGCGCCTGGCTCCATAGCTCAGCGGTTAGAGCACTGGTCTTGTAAACCAGAGGTCGTGAGTTCAAATCTCACTGGGGCCTCTCAGTCTTGTGGTATGACGCTGAGGAGCGCTGTGTTCTTCAAATTGCTCCTCGCCCGTTTGTCGTCCAACCGGCTTCTTGGAAGCACGAGCGTCCACCGGCGGGGCGGGTGGCGCTCCTGTTGGACTCCTAGCTGCTGCTTTTGGGAATTGATGTCTGAAACGCCTCTCATTTCTCGTCTCCGACCAGGTGAGCAGGTTTTCCTGCAACTTCTTTCTTCTGCAGGCAAAGAACGGGGCTGTGTGTGTTCACCGATTAAAGTTTGAGATCGCTGACCTCAGTCACTCCAAGCGACCGAATGACCATTCCCAATCATGTCTCCCGGTGATTCTCAGCTATCACAGAAGCATAGAATCCCTCCAGTTTGGAAACAGGCCATTCCGCCCAACTAGCCGCTCAGTGGTTCGCACTGCTGCCTCACAGCACTAGGGACGCAGTCACGATTCCAGCTTTAGGGGACTGTCTGTGTCGTGTTTGCACATTCGCCCAGAGTCTGCGTGGGTTTGCTCCGGTTCGCTCCCACTGTCTAAAGACGTGCAAGTCGTGTGAATTGGCCATTCTAAATTGCCCCTAGTCGTAGGTACATTATTCAGAGAGAAACGGGTCTGGGTGGGTTGATGTGGACTTGTTGGGCTGAAGGGCCTGTTTCCACACTGTCGCCAATCTAATTTATTCTAATCTCGTCAACACCGACCTGCAGAGAGCAGTCTACCCAGACCCATTCCGCACACTGCATCGTTGTACATTGAATGCTGACTAATCCATCGGGCCCGCACAATCACCGTACACAATGGGACAATGAAGCATGGCCAATCCCGCAGAAGCTGCACATCTCTGTCACCGGAGCAGCCGGAGCAAACCCACGCGCGCACGGGGAGAGAGAGTGTTCAAACTGTCCAGACGGTGACGCGAGGGCTGTTACCCAATCAGCCAAAGGTTCGCGGCGGCCGCTCGCCCGGCTCCATAGCTCAGCGGTTAGAGCGCTGGTCTCGTAAACCAGAGGGCGTGAGTTCAAATCTCACTGGGGCCTCATCGCATTTATCCTCTTTGCCAGGCCAGCCCGCAGTCAGTTTCAATGTTTGGTATGCGACTGACGAGTACCATGTTCGAATCGCTCAACGCCTGTTTATGGTCCAAGCGGCTTCTGAGGAAGGGCGAGTTTTCACCCCCAAACACCAGAGGAACGCGACGCGCTCCCGAATAACCCTGTTGGACTGAGAGCTGCTACTTTTGTCAAGTTGAGCTTTCCTGCAACTTCTGCTTTTGTCACTTACAGCGTTCAGTTGAAATCCAAAAACTTCTTTGTTCTGCAGGCAAAGAACGGGGCCGTGTGTGTTCACCGATTTCAGTTTGAGATCGCTGACCGATGATGTCTCCCGGTGATTCTCAGATATCACAGGAGCACAGAATCCCTCCAGTTTGGAAACAGTTTGGACTTGTTGGGCTGAAGGGCCTGTTTCCACACTGTCACCAATCTCATATATTCTTATCTCGTCAACACCGACCTGCAGAGAGCAATCTACCAGGCCCATTCCGCGCACTGCATCATTCTACATTGAATGCTGACTAATCCACCGAGCCCGCACAATCACCGTACACAATGGGACAATGAAGCGTGGCCAATCCCGCAGAAGCTACACTTCTTTGTAAACGGAGCAGCCGGAGCAAACCCACGGGGAGAATGTTCAAACCGTTCAGACGGTGACGCGAGGGTCGATTGGAACCTGTGTCCCAAGCGGCTTCTTAGGAAGGGCGAGTTTTCACCCCCAAACACCAGAGGAACGAGACGCGCTCCCGAATAACCCTGTTGGACTGAGAGCTGCTACTTTTGTCAAGTTGAGCTTTCCTGCAACTTCTGCTTTTGTCACTTACAGCGTTCAGTTGAAATCCAAAACTTCTTTGTTCTGCAGGCAAAGAACGGGGCCGTGTGTGTTCACCGATTTCAGTTTGAGATCGCTGACCGATTATGTCTCCCGGTGATTCTCAGATATCACAGGAGCACAGAATCCCTCCAGTTTGGAAACAGTTTGGACTTGTTGGGCTGAAGGGCCTGTTTCCACACTGTCACCAATCTCATATATTCTTATCTCGTCAACACCGACCTGCAGAGAGCAATCTACCAGGCCCATTCCGCGCACTGCATCATTCTACATTGAATGCTGACTAATCCACCGAGCCCGCACAATCACCGTACACAATGGGACAATGAAGCGTGGCCAATCCCGCAGAAGCTACACTTCTTTGTAAACGGAGCAGCCGGAGCAAACCCACGGGGAGAATGTTCAAACCGTTCAGACGGTGACGCGAGGGTCGATTGGAACCTGTGTCCCAAGCGTTCTGACTCAGCCAGTGTTAACCAGTCAGCCAAGTTCCGCTGAGCGACCTGGCGCCTGGCTCCATAGCTCAGCGGTTAGAGCACTGGTCTTGTAAAACAGAGATCGTGAGTTCAAATCTCACTGGGGCCTCGTAGTCTTGTGGTATGATGCTGAGGAGCGCTGTGTTCTTCAAATTGCTCCTCGCCCGTTTGTCGTCCAACCGGCTTCTTGGAAGCACGAGCGTCCACCGGCGGGGCGGGTGGCGCTCCTGTTGGACTCATAGCTGCTGCTTTTGGGAATTGATGTCTGAAACGCCTCTCATTTCTCGTCTCCGACCAGGTGAGCAGGTTTTCCTGCAACTTCTTCCTTCTGCAGGCAAAGAACGGGGCTGTGTGTGTTCACCGATTAAAGTTTGAGATCGCTGAACCGATTAAAGTTTGAGATCGCTGACCTCAGTCACTCCAAGCGACCGAATGACCATTCCCAATCATGTCTCCCGGTGATTCTCAGCTATCACAGAAGCATAGAATCCCTCCAGTTTGGAAACAGGCCATTCCGCCCAACTCGCCGCTCAGTGGTTCGCACTGCTGCCTCACAGCACTAGGGACGCAGTCACGATTCCAGCTTTAGGGGACTGTCTGTGTCGTGTTTGCACATTCGCCCAGAGTCTGCGTGGGTTTGCTCCGGTTCGCTCCACTGTCTAAAGACGTGCAAGTCGTGTGAATTGGCCATTCTAAATTGCCCCTAGTCGTAGGTACATTATTCAGAGAGAAACGGGTCTGGGTGGGTTGATGTGGACTTGTTGGGCTGAAGGGCCTGTTTCCACACTGTCGCCAATCTAATTTATTCTAATCTCGTCAACACCGACCTGCAGAGAGCAGTCTACCCAGACCCATTCCGCACACTGCATCGTTGTACATTGAATGCTGACTAATCCATCGGGCCCGCACAATCACCGTACACAATGGGACAATGAAGCGTGGCCAATCCCGCAGAAGCTGCACATCTCTGTAACCGGAGCAGCCGGAGCAAACCCACGCGCGCACGGGGAGAGAGAGTGTTCAAACTGTCCAGACGGTGACGCGAGGGCTGTTACCCAATCAGCCAAAGGTTCGCGGCGGCCGCTCGCCCGGCTCCATAGCTCAGCGGTTAGAGCGCTGGTCTCGTAAACCAGAGGGCGTGAGTTCAAATCTCACTGGGGCCTCATCGCATTTATCCTCTTTGCCAGGCCAGCCCGCAGTCAGTTTCAATGTTTGGTATGCGACTGACGAGTACCATGTTCGAATCGCTCAACGCCTGTTTATGGTCCAAGCGGCTTCTGAGGAAGGGCGAGTTTTCACCCCCAAACACCAGAGGAACGCGACGCGCTCCCGAATAACCCTGTTGGACTGAGAGCTGCTACTTTTGTCAAGTTGAGCTTTCCTGCAACTTCTGCTTTTGTCACTTACAGCGTTCAGTTGAAATCCAAAAACTTCTTTGTTCTGCAGGCAAAGAACGGGGCCGTGTGTGTTCACCGATTTCAGTTTGAGATCGCTGACCGATGATGTCTCCCGGTGATTCTCAGATATCACAGGAGCACAGAATCCCTCCAGTTTGGAAACAGTTTGGACTTGTTGGGCTGAAGGGCCTGTTTCCACACTGTCACCAATCTCATATATTCTTATCTCGTCAACACCGACCTGCAGAGAGCAATCTACCCAGGCCCATTCCGCGCACTGCATCATTCTACATTGAATGCTGACTAATCCACCGAGCCCGCACAATCACCGTACACAATGGGACAATGAAGCGTGGCCAATCCCGCAGAAGCTACACTTCTTTGTAAACGGAGCAGCCGGAGCAAACCCACGGGGAGAATGTTCAAACCGTTCAGACGGTGACGCGAGGGTCGATTGGAACCTGTGTCCCAAGCGTTCTGACTCAGCCAGTGTTAACCAGTCAGCCAAGTTCCGCTGAGCGACCTGGCGCCTGGCTCCATAGCTCAGCGGTTAGAGCACTGGTCTTGTAAACCAGAGGTCGTGAGTTCAAATCTCACTGGGGCCTCTCAGTCTTGTGGTATGACGCTGAGGAGCGCTGTGTTCTTCAAATTGCTCCTCGCCCGTTTGTCGTCCAACCGGCTTCTTGGAAGCACGAGCGTCCACCGGCGGGGCGGGTGGCGCTCCTGTTGGACTCATAGCTGCTGCTTTTGGGAATTGATGTCTGAAACGCCTCTCATTTCTCGTCTCCGACCAGGTGAGCAGGTTTTCCTGCAACTTCTTTCTTCTGCAGGCAAAGAACGGGGCTGTGTGTGTTCACCGATTAAAGTTTGAGATCGCTGAACCGATTAAAGTTTGAGATCGCTGACCTCAGTCACTCCAAGCGACCGAATGACCATTCCCAATCATGTCTCCCGGTGATTCTCAGCTATCACAGAAGCATAGAATCCCTCCAGTTTGGAAACAGGCCATTCCGCCCAACTAGCCGCTCAGTGGTTCGCACTGCTGCCTCACAGCACTAGGGACGCAGTCACGATTCCAGCTTTAGGGGACTGTCTGTGTCGTGTTTGCACATTCGCCCAGAGTCTGCGTGGGTTTGCTCCGGTTCGCTCCCACTGTCTAAAGACGTGCAAGTCGTGTGAATTGGCCATTCTAAATTGCCCCTAGTCGTAGGTACATTATTCAGAGAGAAACGGGTCTGGGTGGGTTGATGTGGACTTGTTGGGCTGAAGGGCCTGTTTCCACACTGTCGCCAATCTAATTTATTCTAATCTCGTCAACACCGACCTGCAGAGAGCAGTCTACCCAGACCCATTCCGCACACTGCATCGTTGTACATTGAATGCTGACTAATCCATCGGGCCCGCACAATCACCGTACACAATGGGACAATGAAGCATGGCCAATCCCGCAGAAGCTGCACATCTCTGTAACCGGAGCAGCCGGAGCAAACCCACGCGCGCACGGGGAGAGAGAGTGTTCAAACTGTCCAGACGGTGACGCGAGGGCTGTTACCCAATCAGCCAAAGGTTCGCGGCGGCCGCTCGCCCGGCTCCATAGCTCAGCGGTTAGAGCGCTGGTCTCGTAAACCAGAGGGCGTGAGTTCAAATCTCACTGGGGCCTCATCGCATTTATCCTCTTTGCCAGGCCAGCCCGCAGTCAGTTTCAATGTTTGGTATGCGACTGACGAGTACCATGTTCGAATCGCTCAACGCCTGTTTATGGTCCAAGCGGCTTCTGAGGAAGGGCGAGTTTTCACCCCCAAACACCAGAGGTACGCGACGCGCTCCCGAATAACCCTGTTGGACTGAGAGCTGCTACTTTTGTCAAGTTGAGCTTTCCTGCAACTTCTGCTTTTGTCACTTACAGCGTTCAGTTGAAATCCAAAAACTTCTTTGTTCTGCAGGCAAAGAACGGGGCCGTGTGTGTTCACCGATTTCAGTTTGAGATCGCTGACCGATGATGTCTCCCGGTGATTCTCAGATATCACAGGAGCACAGAATCCCTCCAGTTTGGAAACAGTTTGGACTTGTTGGGCTGAAGGGCCTGTTTCCACACTGTCACCAATCTCATATATTCTTATCTCGTCAACACCGACCTGCAGAGAGCAATCTACCCAGGCCCATTCCGCGCACTGCATCATTCTACATTGAATGCTGACTAATCCACCGAGCCCGCACAATCACCGTACACAATGGGACAATGAAGCGTGGCCAATCCCGCAGAAGCTACACTTCTTTGTAAACGGAGCAGCCGGAGCAAACCCACGGGGAGAATGTTCAAACCGTTCAGACGGTGACGCGAGGGTCGATTGGAACCTGTGTCCCAAGCGTTCTGACTCAGCCAGTGTTAACCAGTCAGCCAAGTTCCGCTGAGCGACCTGGCGCCTGGCTCCATAGCTCAGCGGTTAGAGCACTGGTCTTGTAAACCAGAGGTCGTGAGTTCAAATCTCACTGGGGCCTCTCAGTCTTGTGGTATGACGCTGAGGAGCGCTGTGTTCTTCAAATTGCTCCTCGCCCGTTGTCGTCCAACCGGCTTCTTGGAAGCACGAGCGTCCACCGGCGGGGCGGGTGGCGCTCCTGTTGGACTCATAGCTGCTGCTTTTGGGAATTGATGTCTGAAACGCCTCTCATTTCTCGTCTCCGACCAGGTGAGCAGGTTTTCCTGCAACTTCTTTCTTCTGCAGGCAAAGAACGGGGCTGTGTGTGTTCACCGATTAAAGTTTGAGATCGCTGAACCGATTAAAGTTTGAGATCGCTGACCTCAGTCACTCCAAGCGACCGAATGACCATTCCCAATCATGTCTCCCGGTGATTCTCAGCTATCACAGAAGCATAGAATCCCTCCAGTTTGGAAACAGGCCATTCCGCCCAACTAGCCGCTCAGTGGTTCGCACTGCTGCCTCACAGCACTAGGGACGCAGTCACGATTCCAGCTTTAGGGGACTGTCTGTGTCGTGTTTGCACATTCGCCCAGAGTCTGCGTGGGTTTGCTCCGGTTCGCTCCCACTGTCTAAAGACGTGCAAGTCGTGTGAATTGGCCATTCTAAATTGCCCCTAGTCGTAGGTACATTATTCAGAGAGAAACGGGTCTGGGTGGGTTGATGTGGACTTGTTGGGCTGAAGGGCCTGTTTCCACACTGTCGCCAATCTAATTTATTCTAATCTCGTCAACACCGACCTGCAGAGAGCAGTCTACCCAGACCCATTCCGCACACTGCATCGTTGTACATTGAATGCTGACTAATCCATCGGGCCCGCACAATCACCGTACACAATGGGACAATGAAGCATGGCCAATCCCGCAGAAGCTGCACATCTCTGTAACCGGAGCAGCCGGAGCAAACCCACGCGCGCACGGGGAGAGAGAGTGTTCAAACTGTCCAGACGGTGACGCGAGGGCTGTTACCCAATCAGCCAAAGGTTCGCGGCGGCCGCTCGCCCGGCTCCATAGCTCAGCGGTTAGAGCGCTGGTCTCGTAAACCAGAGGGCGTGAGTTCAAATCTCACTGGGGCCTCATCGCATTTATCCTCTTTGCCAGGCCAGCCCGCAGTCAGTTTCAATGTTTGGTATGCGACTGACGAGTACCATGTTCGAATCGCTCAACGCCTGTTTATGGTCCAAGCGGCTTCTGAGGAAGGGCGAGTTTTCACCCCCAAACACCAGAGGAACGCGACGCGCTCCCGAATAACCCTGTTGGACTGAGAGCTGCTACTTTTGTCAAGTTGAGCTTTCCTGCAACTTCTGCTTTTGTCACTTACAGCGTTCAGTTGAAATCCAAAAACTTCTTTGTTCTGCAGGCAAAGAACGGGGCCGTGTGTGTTCACCGATTTCAGTTTGAGATCGCTGACCGATGATGTCTCCCGGTGATTCTCAGATATCACAGGAGCACAGAATCCCTCCAGTTTGGAAACAGTTTGGACTTGTTGGGCTGAAGGGCCTGTTTCCACACTGTCACCAATCTCATATATTCTTATCTCGTCACACCGACCTGCAGAGAGCAATCTACCCAGGCCCATTCCGCGCACTGCATCATTCTACATTGAATGCTGACTAATCCACCGAGCCCGCACAATCACCGTACACAATGGGACAATGAAGCGTGGCCAATCCCGCAGAAGCTACACTTCTTTGTAAACGGAGCAGCCGGAGCAAACCCACGGGGAGAATGTTCAAACCGTTCAGACGGTGACGCGAGGGTCGATTGGAACCTGTGTCCCAAGCGTTCTGACTCAGCCAGTGTTAACCAGTCAGCCAAGTTCCGCTGAGCGACCTGGCGCCTGGCTCCATAGCTCAGCGGTTAGAGCACTGGTCTTGTAAACCAGAGGTCGTGAGTTCAAATCTCACTGGGGCCTCTCAGTCTTGTGGTATGACGCTGAGGAGCGCTGTGTTCTTCAAATTGCTCCTCGCCCGTTTGTCGTCCAACCGGCTTCTTGGAAGCACGAGCGTCCACCGGCGGGGGCGGGGTGGCGCTCCTGTTGGACTCATAGCTGCTGCTTTTGGGAATTGATGTCTGAAACGCCTCTCATTTCTCGTCTCCGACCAGGTGAGCAGGTTTTCCTGCAACTTCTTTCTTCTGCAGGCAAAGAACGGGCTGTGTGTGTTCACCGATTAAAGTTTGAGATCGCTGAACCGATTAAAGTTTGAGATCGCTGACCTCAGTCACTCCAAGCGACCGAATGACCATTCCCAATCATGTCTCCCGGTGATTCTCAGCTATCACAGAAGCATAGAATCCCTCCAGTTTGGAAACAGGCCATTCCGCCCAACTAGCCGCTCAGTGGTTCGCACTGCTGCCTCACAGCACTAGGGACGCAGTCACGATTCCAGCTTTAGGGGACTGTCTGTGTCGTGTTTGCACATTCGCCCAGAGTCTGCGTGGGTTTGCTCCGGTTCGCTCCCACTGTCTAAAGACGTGCAAGTCGTGTGAATTGGCCATTCTAAATTGCCCCTAGTCGTAGGTACATTATTCAGAGAGAAACGGGTCTGGGTGGGTTGATGTGGACTTGTTGGGCTGAAGGGCCTGTTTCCACACTGTCGCCAATCTAATTTATTCTAATCTCGTCAACACCGACCTGCAGAGAGCAGTCTACCCAGACCCATTCCGCACACTGCATCGTTGTACATTGAATGCTGACTAATCCATCGAGCCCGCACAATCACCGTACACAATGGGACAATGAAGCATGGCCAATCCCGCAGAAGCTGCACATCTCTGTAACCGGAGCAGCCGGAGCAAACCCACGCGCGCACGGGGAGAGAGAGTGTTCAAACTGTCCAGACGGTGACGCGAGGGCTGTTACCCAATCAGCCAAAGGTTCGCGGCGGCCGCTCGCCCGGCTCCATAGCTCAGCGGTTAGAGCGCTGGTCTCGTAAACCAGAGGGCGTGAGTTCAAATCTCACTGGGGCCTCATCGCATTTATCCTCTTTGCCAGGCCAGCCCGCAGTCAGTTTCAATGTTTGGTATGCGACTGACGAGTACCATGTTCGAATCGCTCAACGCCTGTTTATGGTCCAAGCGGCTTCTGAGGAAGGGCGAGTTTTCACCCCCAAACACCAGAGGTACGCGACGCGCTCCCGAATAACCCTGTTGGACTGAGAGCTGCTACTTTTGTCAAGTTGAGCTTTCCTGCAACTTCTGCTTTTGTCACTTACAGCGTTCAGTTGAAATCCAAAACTTCTTTGTTCTGCAGGCAAAGAACGGGGCCGTGTGTGTTCACCGATTTCAGTTTGAGATCGCTGACCGATGATGTCTCCCGGTGATTCTCAGATATCACAGGAGCACAGAATCCCTCCAGTTTGGAAACAGTTTGGACTTGTTGGGCTGAAGGGCCTGTTTCCACACTGTCACCAATCTCATATATTCTTATCTCGTCAACACCGACCTGCAGAGAGCAATCTACCCAGGCCCATTCCGCGCACTGCATCATTCTACATTGAATGCTGACTAATCCACCGAGCCCGCACAATCACCGTACACAATGGGACAATGAAGCGTGGCCAATCCCGCAGAAGCTACACTTCTTTGTAAACGGAGCAGCCGGAGCAAACCCACGGGGAGAATGTTCAAACCGTTCAGACGGTGACGCGAGGGTCGATTGGAACCTGTGTCCCAAGCGTTCTGACTCAGCCAGTGTTAACCAGTCAGCCAAGTTCCGCTGAGCGACCTGGCGCCTGGCTCCATAGCTCAGCGGTTAGAGCACTGGTCTTGTAAACCAGAGGTCGTGAGTTCAAATCTCACTGGGGCCTCTCAGTCTTGTGGTATGACGCTGAGGAGCGCTGTGTTCTTCAAATTGCTCCTCGCCCGTTTGTCGTCCAACCGGCTTCTTGGAAGCACGAGCGTCCACCGGCGGGGCGGGTGGCGCTCCTGTTGGACTCATAGCTGCTGCTTTTGGGAATTGATGTCTGAAACGCCTCTCATTTCTCGTCTCCGACCAGGTGAGCAGGTTTTCCTGCAACTTCTTTCTTCTGCAGGCAAAGAACGGGCTGTGTGTGTTCACCGATTAAAGTTTGAGATCGCTGAACCGATTAAAGTTTGAGATCGCTGACCTCAGTCACTCCAAGCGACCGAATGACCATTCCCAATCATGTCTCCCGGTGATTCTCAGCTATCACAGAAGCATAGAATCCCTCCAGTTGGAAACAGGCCATTCCGCCCAACTAGCCGCTCAGTGGTTCGCACTGCTGCCTCACAGCACTAGGGACGCAGTCACGATTCCAGCTTTAGGGGACTGTCTGTGTCGTGTTTGCACATTCGCCCAGAGTCTGCGTGGGTTTGCTCCGGTTCGCTCCCACTGTCTAAAGACGTGCAAGTCGTGTGAATTGGCCATTCTAAATTGCCCCTAGTCGTAGGTACATTATTCAGAGAGAAACGGGTCTGGGTGGGTTGATGTGGACTTGTTGGGCTGAAGGGCCTGTTTCCACACTGTCGCCAATCTAATTTATTCTAATCTCGTCAACACCGACCTGCAGAGAGCAGTCTACCCAGACCCATTCCGCACACTGCATCGTTGTACATTGAATGCTGACTAATCCATCGGGCCCGCACAATCACCGTACACAATGGGACAATGAAGCATGGCCAATCCCGCAGAAGCTGCACATCTCTGTAACCGGAGCAGCCGGAGCAAACCCACGCGCGCACGGGGAGAGAGAGTGTTCAAACTGTCCAGACGGTGACGCGAGGGCTGTTACCCAATCAGCCAAAGGTTCGCGGCGGCCGCTCGCCCGGCTCCATAGCTCAGCGGTTAGAGCGCTGGTCTCGTAAACCAGAGGGCGTGAGTTCAAATCTCACTGGGGCCTCATCGCATTTATCCTCTTTGCCAGGCCAGCCCGCAGTCAGTTTCAATGTTTGGTATGCGACTGACGAGTACCATGTTCGAATCGCTCAACGCCTGTTTATGGTCCAAGCGGCTTCTGAGGAAGGGCGAGTTTTCACCCCCAAACACCAGAGGAACGCGACGCGCTCCCGAATAACCCTGTTGGACTGAGAGCTGCTACTTTTGTCAAGTTGAGCTTTCCTGCAACTTCTGCTTTTGTCACTTACAGCGTTCAGTTGAAATCCAAAAACTTCTTTGTTCTGCAGGCAAAGAACGGGGCCGTGTGTGTTCACCGATTTCAGTTTGAGATCGCTGACCGATGATGTCTCCCGGTGATTCTCAGATATCACAGGAGCACAGAATCCCTCCAGTTTGGAAACAGTTTGGACTTGTTGGGCTGAAGGGCCTGTTTCCACACTGTCACCAATCTCATATATTCTTATCTCGTCAACACCGACCTGCAGAGAGCAATCTACCAGGCCCATTCCGCGCACTGCATCATTCTACATTGAATGCTGACTAATCCACCGAGCCCGCACAATCACCGTACACAATGGGACAATGAAGCGTGGCCAATCCCGCAGAAGCTACACTTCTTTGTAAACGGAGCAGCCGGAGCAAACCCACGGGGAGAATGTTCAAAACCGTTCAGACGGTGACGCGAGGGTCGATTGGAACCTGTGTCCCAAGCGTTCTGACTCAGCCAGTGTTAACCAGTCAGCCAAGTTCCGCTGAGCGACCTGGCGCCTGGCTCCATAGCTCAGCGGTTAGAGCACTGGTCTTGTAAACCAGAGGTCGTGAGTTCAAATCTCACTGGGCCTCTCAGTCTTGTGGTATGACGCTGAGGAGCGCTGTGTTCTTCAAATTGCTCCTCGCCCGTTTGTCGTCCAACCGGCTTCTTGGAAGCACGAGCGTCCACCGGCGGGGCGGGTGGCGCTCCTGTTGGATGATAGCTGCTGCTTTTGGGAATTGATGTCTGAAACGCCTTCATTTCTCGTCTCCGACCAGGTGAGCAGGTTTTCCTGCAACTTCTTTCTTCTGCAGGCAAAGAACGGGGCTGTGTGTGTTCACCGATTAAAGTTTGAGATCGCTGAACCGATTAAAGTTTGAGATCGCTGACCTCAGTCACTCCAAGCGCGAATGACCATTCCCAATCATGTCTCCCGGTGATTCTCAGCTATCACAGAAGCATAGAATCCCTCCAGTTTGGAAACAGGCCATTCCGCCCAACTAGCCGCTCAGTGTTCGCACTGCTGCCTCACAGCACTAGGGACGCAGTCACGATTCCAGCTTTAGGGGACTGTCTGTGTCGTGTTTGCACATTCGCCCAGAGTCTGCGTGGGTTTG
>NW_026868212.1:0-65033 GCF_020745735.1 Hemiscyllium ocellatum | reverse complement strand
GTGTTTGAGATGGCCAGTTAGCACTCCTGCTCTACAGCAGTTGCTCTACTGTTGGATGGCAGCATTGCTCTCCCTCCAGTGTTCAACATGCTGGGTTCATATACTCTCCATGATACAATAATTCTTCATAATGTGATTGCTGTCCAGGTGTCCAAACAATAATATTCAGATTCTGTTGGCATCTGGTATCCTGTGCGTTATTTAAACTCTTTGGGTTACATTTGAATGGCTGTCTAAACAGCAACCAAAAATCAGGAATCCTTTTCTCAGCTAATGGTGACATGTGGAACAGTGTGTGACCTTCAGCTGGCATCTGTGGCTTTAATTTCTATTCAGCAAAACCCGATCTGTCTTAAAGTGTCCATATATGTTTTTTCTCTTCATAACATCTCCCCGCTTCAGAAAATAAAATGAACTAGCGAATGAAAAGATGGCTACATTTGTTTTCCTCTAATTCTTAATCCCAATTTTATGAAATACCAATGGGTTAATCTCAGTTATATCATTCATATTAATTCTGTACACCAATGACACCACTGGAATAAGTCATAACGTATCTACACTTTTTCCTTTTAATCCACGAAAAAACACATCTGCTATCACATTGTAGGAGACACAGCATGTACATTTTGTAAGTTTAAAGTCGGTAAGGATAAGACTCCAATGAAATAGTCTCATATTTGGTCTTTAAATATTCCAAACAATGCGAGAGATTTGTCGTTGTCCAAACTATCTCGACAATTTGTTTGTCATATACACATTAAAATATTGTCAGGCCAGTGTGGAACTTAATCATTCTTGTACAATAATGTAACCTTCGGGGTCTCATTTTAATTTTTATGATTTTATCTTTAAGTTAATAACGTTCAACAATATATTCTGCTTCATTTTCTCTGTGTGTGCATGTGTATGTGTGTGTATATATCTCTGTTGTTAGTCCATTAGCCTTTCAGGACGGATCACCTCTGCCTGTTCAGGGTTTTCCTGCACTGCCACATCAAACAGGGTGTCAGTTCACTGAGCATCAACTCATTTGTCTTTTTCGTTCGTTTTTCCTTCCTGCTGTAACTTATGAAAGTGGGATCTTGTTACTACACAGTCTGGAAAAAATCCTGGGTTAATTTTCTTTTAACTCACCAATTCCCTAGGTCAGCCTTTGGCTTCTCCCTCCACAGGGGTGCCTATCCCATCTCGCCTCCTGTTAAATCGTTCCCAAGAAAACAAACTGTATTCCAGGAACTGACACTCTGTTACTCACTGTGGTAAAATTTGTGAGCTACTGTTCGATTTGTAGAGTGGTGTCGTCCCTTCTCCCAATTTCTATCCCTCACAGGATGAAATTCTTGCCAGAGGCTAAAATTCTTTCACATCCACAATGCATATTTGCCTGCCATTTCTGCCATCCTTCTCAATTATGAATTTTCTATTCATTCACTTGAATTATTACTATCTCTGGAAGTAAGTCTTTTAAAATCTCCAACAGATTAATCTTCTTCTAGTCTCAAAGGTCTATTCATTTTTAAGGCCAGCACCCACCTTCAAAATGATTGTGGTTAATTCGTTCAATCTCAATGTAAGTCTGACCTGGTTCTCTCTATTTTTTTTGATAACTTCTGTCTATATGCTTCCAGTACCAATTCATAAACCAATCAAAGTAGCCAATTAGGACATTGTGATCATCATCTTGATCCCTCATCTGACAGTGCTGCACATCTCTCACAAGCTGTGCCCACCAGCTTAGTCTTGAAGTAGCATTACCCACAAATTCACTGGACACGTCATCTGCCTAGTTATTTTTCCAAACGAAATAAAAAAAGGTTTTGACTTTTTTCTCACGAAATATGACAAAGTTACTAACTAGTTGTATACATCCCTACGGTCTCCCTTCATCTCCATCCTGTTCATTTACTTTTTACCTAATTCCCAACTTCTGAAATTTCAATTCCCCTCTCTCTTTCTTTTTCCTGTCTTTCTCTTTCGTCTCTCTCTGTTCCGTTCCTTTATTTATCTTCAAACTCCAGGTGCCACATTTGCAATTTATGTTTTTATAACCTACTGCAGTTGCCCCATTTCTCTGATCCATCAAAGTGCTTAACCAACTCCTTACAATTTCAGCTTCCCTTTTTTCCCTGGTTAAACCCAATTCCAACCCTATTTGCTAATTCTAAAAAAAAAGTCCTCCTTCTGTCTTTCTGAACTTCCTTTGAAAATTTGGGAACCTGTTTAGTTGATGGTAAAATGTTCATCTTGGAGTGCATTTGTTACTTGTGGTGTTCCACAAGGATCTGTTTTGGAACCATTGCTGTTTGTCATTCTTCATAAATGACCTAGAGGAGGGCTTGAAAGCTGGGTGAGAAGTTTGTGGTTGACACGAAAGTCGGTGGAGTTGTGGACAGCAAAGAAGGATGTGGAAGGTTACAGCGGGATATAGATAAGTTGCAGAGCTGGACAGAAAAGATTGCAAATGGAGTTCAATGTAGCTAAGTGTGAAGTCATTCACTTTGGTAGTAGTAACAAGAAGATGGATTACTGGGCTAATGGTAGGCTACTTGGTAGTGTGGATGAGCAGAGGGATCTTGGTGTCCATGTACACAGATCTCTGAAAGTTTGCCAACCAGGTAAATAGTGCTGTGAAGAAGGCATATGGCGTACTGGGCTTTATTGGTAGAGGAATCAGTTCCGGAGTCCTGAGGTCATGTTGCAGTTGTAAAAGATTCTGGTGCGTGCCTCATCTGGAGTATTGTGTGCAGTTTTGGTCGCCATACTATAGGAAGGATGTGGAGGCATTGGAACGAGTGCAGAGGAGGTTTACCAGGATGTTGCCTGGTATGGTAGGAAGATCGTATGAGGAAAGATTGAGGCACTGGGGGCTGTTCTCATTGGAGAAAAAGAAGGTTTAGGGGAGATTTGATAGAGGTGTACATGATGATCGGGGTTTAGATCGGGTTGACAGTGAGAAATTTTTCCTCTAATGGAGTCAGCTGTTACTAGGGGACACAGCTTTAAATTTAGGGGGTGGTAGGTATAGGACAGATGTTAGGGGTAGATTCTTTACTCAGCGGGTTGTGAGTTCATGGATGCCATGCCAGTTGCAGTGGTGACTCTCCCTCTTTATGGTCATTTAAGCGGGCATTGGATAAGCATATGGAGGTTATTGGGCTTGTGTAGGTTAGGTAGGCTTCGGTCGGCGCAACATCGAGGGTCGAAGGGCTTGTACTGCGCTGTATCTTTTCTATGTTTATGTAATGTTAAGAGCCATTTCCCTCACTTTTCGATTTAAACAACCACAAGTTACAACATTTAAACGAATTTTCCACTGGTTTTATTTGAAGATCAAAGTCACTAATTGCAATGAGTTGGAATTTGTTGGGAGCTGTTGTATCTCAAATATGTTCAAGTCTGTCCAAATGGCATACGGCAAGGCCCAAAACTGTTATGACATCAATGTCGAACCCCTCTGTTAATTAAAACCACACACCTAGAAAAGCTCACCTCACATCATAATCTGTCAAAACGTGAGCAACAGAGAACTCCTAAATTCCACTAATAAACAAAAAAAAATAACAATTTATATGTGTGCAAGTTAGCTCACTGAGTATGTTTTCAGTAGTTTCATCACCATGACTAGGTGACATCATCAATGAGAGTATCTGCTGAAGTGCTGGTTGTATGTCCCGCCTCTCTATTTATAGATCTTGGTTTATTAAAGTGGGTGATGTCATTTCGGTTATTTTAACAAGAGAATGTAGACAGGATCTAAATTGATGCGTTTATTGATGGACTTCTGGTTAGAATATCATTTCCTCTAAGAAGGTCCTTGCGTGTCTTAATATGTGTGTGTGCTTTGTCCCAGTCAAAGTGGTGCCCTTCTTTGTCTGTATGTATGGAACATAGTGATAGTGCGTCATGTCTTTTGGTGTTTAGTTGGTGTTCATGTACCCTCGTAACACAACAACAGGACAGTTTCAATGGTGGAAAAGTGGTTTTATACATACTGTTTAATCAATGTGGTGCAGATAAGTCGCATTTTCATATGTGCACAACACATTGTAAATTAACAACAGAGACACAGTTAACGAAAAAATGATGCATTAAAACATGATTTGATCATCTCAACGTTCCCTCCTTTTCTGGGATTTCCAACTCTAATCTCCCATTCTTACCAGGATGTTTGCTCCAAAGTCTTGATTCTGGTGTCCCAACTTAATTCAGTTAATCCCCTTTCTACCGGACTTCATATGTTGGCCTGCTGAGTTCTTTCCAAAGCCAGTGTCTGTCATATTATTGGAGATATATATTCTGGCATCATACTCAGCATTTGAAAATATGACTCTGTTGTACATGCACTGTAACAAAGGACCACAGCACACAGGCATTGCAAAACATTGGGGATGTTCATCTACTTATTTCAAGAATGTAGTTTTCTCATTTTCCACATCTCCATATCTGTATCCTCTCTCTCGTTCTCCCTTTGTATCTAGTTAAGAAACCCACCAATTATTCTTCGTGTCCCATCTCCCAAAACTCCTTCTTTCAGTTTATATATAACGCTCTCTTCAAGATGTAACATGATTATAATTAAGCAATGTTACTACAAATGCATGCGGTCGTAGCTGGCCAGAGTTAATTGGAAGGAAAGCAGAGCAGGAATGACCATGGAGCAGCAATGGGAGGAGGCTCTGGGGATAATTCGGAAGATAATACCAGAAATGCAACCCCAAGAACTTGAAACATACTCATGGGAGAACAAGGCAGCCATGAGTGATAAGGCATCAAAACCAAAAGAGAAAACATACAATGTGGTGAATATGATTGGGAATCCAGAGAATTCATTGGCCCTGAAACTACATAACTCTGGCATCACTGACACTACAGAGCTCTTATTCATGGTTAGGGAAAGGAACAGAGGAAAAACATTCACTTTAAACACAGAAGATGGTATTTCTCAAGGAAAAAGATTCAGGTGATTTAAACATTTGAATTAAGATCAGTTAAATGCTTTTGCGGAATGTATCAGATTGGAAGCATGACCCGAGGAGATAGACCCTCAGCAGAATGAGAGTTTGAAAATGGAAGTATTGCCACAACAGAAACCAGGTAAGGTCACTGAGTGCAGGGCTGATGGGTGAATAGGTCTCAATGAGAATTGTGGAACAGGCAGCAGAATTGCATTGCAGGTATTGCAGCTGGAAACTGCGTATTCATGTAGTGCTGTAGACCACAGCAGCTGGAGAAGCAGACATGCATTCAGCCACAACCTGTAACTTTTTGCCAGGATAACACCTCAGTCTGTCATTACCATCAACACCATCTATGACTCAGTGACGAGTGTGGGTGAACATGTCAGAGTCAGAATCACATGAACCTTAACCTGATGCTAACACATTAAAGCTACCAGACTTGACCAACAGATCTGAACGAAGCTCTGCAGTCCTGCCACATTCCTTTATAATTGGTGATGGACGATTAAACAAATGGCTGGAGGAGAGGGCTCCACAAACATCCCCATCCTAAATAATGGAACAGACCTGCACATCAGTGTAAAAGAGAAGGATGTTTTATCTGCACAATCTTCTGCCAGAAGTGTTGATCGATGATACACCTTACCACGTCACGATGCCCTCAAAATCACAGATGCCAGTCTTCAACTAATTTGATTCGTGGCACGTGACATGAAGAAACAACTGAACAGAGCAGATACGACACAGACAATGGGTCCTGACTCCATTTCTGCAATAGACTGAAGACTTGTGCTGCACAACAAGCCGTGTCCCTGGGGAAGCTTTTTCATTACAGCTCCAACTTTGACATCTCCCTGGCAATGTGGAAAATTACTCAGCTAAGTCCCATCCCCTAAGACGGGAATAATTACAATCTGACCAATTACCACCTCCTCAGTCCCATCACGACAGTCAAATTAGTGGGAGTTATTTTTGGCAGAGGTGTCAAGCAGCACAGAAATAATGTGCTCAGTGTGGTTTCCGACAGGTCCCCATGTGGAGATGGTGCTGTTGTGGAAATGTCACTGGATTACTAAGCCAGACCAGGCTAATGATCTGGCAGCGGGAGGAAGTTAAAGACAATTAATAAAATATCGAGATCTAAAATCTGGGGTCAGTAACAGTGACCTTGAAGCCAATATGGATTGTAAACAGAATTTCCTTCTCCAATGTACTTTTAGGAAGTGAATCTCCCATGATTTCCTGGTTTGGCCTAAAAGTGACTCCAAAGACCCTGACATGTGATAAACATTTCAATGGTCTCTGAAACGGCCAAGCAAGGCACTCACTTGTATCAAACTACTCAGAGGTCTGAAAGGATGAAACCGGACAGAACATCCGGCCTCAGCAGCAATGTGGAAAAGGGAATGGGAACACAGTCCTGTCGACCCTGCAGAAACCTCCTTACTAACACCTGAGAGCTTGTGACAGCATTTTACAGAGCTTTTCCACAGACTGCACAGAAACATCGGGAATGGAAAACACATTTGGCCTCCCCATTCTAAGTTCATGGAAAAAAAATCTCCTCAATATACTTACCCCACACGATATACATATCTGTTAATGTGAGTAACCTTGGGAAGCTATAAAATAGGCGGTGCAGTAGTATGTTTGGTTCATCGAGTTGCTAACCAATTCAATATAATTTCTATACCATACTCCTGCTCTCCCACCATCCCTTTACTGTCTCTAAATCCGTATTTATATTCAGTGACTCGGTTTCCAGGTGCGAACGAATTCCCCAGGTTCCCCAGTCAGTGAGTGCAGATGTTTATTATCATCTCAATGCAGAGTGACTGCCTGTACCTAATACTGTGGCCCCTTGTTTTAGAAGTCCCAGCCAGGGGAATTATCATCCCTGCTTCCAATCTGTCTCACTTTGTCAGAGTTTTGTAAATTTCACTGAGATCTCCACTTATTTTCCTAAACCCAATGGAATACTGGCCCAGTCACCCCAAACTCTGCTCTCACAACAAGCCTGTCATCCCAGAGATCAGTCTGGTCATCCGTCACTGCTCTCCCTCAATGTCAGGTTTTCCTTTATTAGGTAAGGAGACCAAAACTGCACACAATACTGCACAATGTTCGAGATGATATCTTACCAAGGCCTGTACAGCTGCACTGAGACACCCTTTCTCCTGGACTCGCATCCCCCGAAATGAAGGTCAACACACCATTTATCTTCCTCACTGCTTCTCTGTTTCTGCAATATTGCTTTCAGCGACATATGTACAAGGATATGCAGATCCTTTTCCGTGTTATAGCTCCCCACTTGGTGGGTCTGTGTACACTGGTCAGCGTGTCAATGCCATGCCCAGTATTGACTTCTGGTTACAGAACTCACTGCGCTGCAGGGACCTCAGAGGTTGATGCAGAAGGAAACAACAAAAAGGAGCATATGGCCCTTTGTAAATCAACGTGTTTCAACCAATCCTTTTCAAATTGTAGGATTCCAGTTTATCATTTCCCCAAAGGGCACACCGTCACCTCTATCCACATTGTTCTCCATCTGTCAATATTTACCCATTCACTCCATTTGTCTCAGTCTTCTTGGTGCTTTTTTACATCCTCCGCACCCACTCACAATCCCACATCCATTAGTGCTGTCAGCAGGCTGGGATGTATTGCATCTGATTCCAGCAACCAAATATTTAAAGGACATTGTGAACAGCTGGGCCCCAAACACCGATCTCTGTGATACCTCAGCAACCGTCCTCTGTTAATTTCTATTTCTGTATTTCGTCAATCTGGGTGTCACTGGCTGGGCCAGCATTTATTGCCTGTCCCTAGTTGCCCTTGAGAAGGTGGTGGTGAGCTGCCTTGTTGAACACTGCAGTCCACCTGCTGTGGTTGACCTCCAATGCCATTAGGGAGAGAATCCCAGGATTCTGACCCAGCGACTGTGAAGGAGCTGTGATATATTTCCAAGTCAGGATGGTGAATGGCTTGGAGGGGAATCTAAAGATGATGGTATTTCCATACATCTGGAGCCCTTGTCCTTCTAGATAGAAGTGGTCGTGAGTTGGGAAGATGGTTTCTGAAGATCTTTGGTGAATCATTTCATTGCAGCATGTGGATAGTAAAACACTGCTGCTGCTGCGCGTTGATGGTGGAGCATTGTGGGTGAAGGGCCAGTCAAACTGGCTGCTTTGTCCTGGATGGTATAAAGCTTCTGGAGTGTTGTTGGGTCTGCACTCATCCAGGCAAACTGGGAGTCTTCTGTCACACTTCTGACCTATATTGTATTGACATGCATTGTAGATGATGGACAGAATTTTGGAAGTCAGGATGTGAGTTACTCGCCGCAGCATTCCTAGCTTCAGACTTGCTCTTATAGTTACAGTGTTCATGTGGGGAGACCAGTGAGTTTCTGAGCAATGATTACCCACCAGGACTTTGATACTGGGGGATTCAGTGATAGTAACACCATTGAATGCCAAGGGGCAGGTTAGATTGTATTTTATTGGTGATGGTCATGGTCTGGCATTTGTGTGGGCTGAACATTACTTGCCACTTGTCAGCCTGGATACTGTCCAGATCTTGTCGTGTTTGAACATGGACTGCTTCAGTATCTGAGGAGCCACAAATGTTGCAGAACATTGTACAATCATTGGCGAACATCCCCACTTCTGACCTTAACATGGAGGGAAGGTCATTGATGAAGCAGCCCTGAAGAAGTTTCTGTTCACTGCTCGAGGGACTCCTACAGACATGGAGCTGAGTTGACTGACCTTCATCAACCACGACCATCTTCCTACGTGTCAGGTATGATTCTAAGCAGCGGGGTGTTTGCCTCTGATACCCATTGATTCCAGTGTTGCTAAGGCCCCTTGATACCACACTTGGTCGAAGGCAGCCTTGATTTAAAGGGCTGTCACTCTCACCCCACCTCTGTAATTCAGCTCTTTTGTCCATGTTTGAATCAAGGTAATGAGTCCGGAGCTGAGTGGTCCTGGGGGAGCCCAACCTGGTCATCATTGACCAGGGTATTGCTGAGCAGGTTGCTGCTTAAAAGCACTGAGACCTTCCACCACTTTACTGATGATCGAGAGTAGGCTGATGGAGTTGTAATTGGCCAGATTGGATTTGTTCTGCTTTTTATATACAGGAGATACTTGGGGTAATTTTCCACATAATCAGGAAAAGCCATTGTTGTAACTGTATTGAAAGAGTTTGTTTAGGGGAGTGGCAAGGTATGAGCACAAGTTTTCGGTACAATTGCCAGAATGCTGTCAGAGTATGGACCCTTTGAGTATTCAGTATCTCCAACTCGAATTGGTTGATGACTTGTAACTGAATCGCTGAGGACCACTGGAGGAGGCTGAAATGGATCATCCACTCAACATTTCTGACTGAAGGTTGTTACGAATGCATCAGCCTTATCTTATACACTGAAGTGCTGGGCTCTTCCATCATGGAGGAAGGGGTTATTTGTGAAACCTCTTCCTCCAGTGAATTGTTTAATGGTCTCCAACGTTTCTCGACTAGATGTGGAAGGACTGCAGAGCTTAGATCTGATCCTTTGCTTATGGGATCACTTAGCTCTGTTTATCACTTACTGCTTATGCTGTTTGGTGCACACAAGTAGTCCTGTTTGGTGGCTTCACCAGGCTGACACTTCATTGTCAGGTTTGCCTGGTGCTGCTCCTGCCATCCTGCACATCCATTGAACCAATGTTGATCCTCTGGATTGATGGTAATTGTTGCGAGGGGGATATGCCAGGTCATGAGGTTGTGTGGCTGTACAATTCTGCTCCTATAGATGAACCACAGCACCTTATGGACACCCAGACTTGAACTGTTAGATCTGTTCGAAGTCTGCCCTATTTCGCACTGTGATAGTACCACCCAAAATGGTGAATGTTATTCTCAATGTGCAGGTGTGACTTTGTCTCCACAATGACTATGCGGTGGTCACTCTTAACGATACTGTCATGGACAGATACTTCTGCAATTGGCAGATTAGTAAGGCTGTGGTCAAGTGTATATTTTCCTCTTGTTGGTTCCTTCACTGCCTGCCGCAGAACCACTCTAGCAGTTATATCCTTTAGGACCCAGCCTTCTCGATCAATAATGCTGTAGCTGAGATACTGTTGGTGGTGAACATTGAAATACCCCACCCAGAATGCTACCCTCAGTGCTTCCTCCAAGTGTTGGTCAGCATGGAGGAGTACTGATACATCAGTTGAGAGATGCTGGTACTTGGTAATCAGCAGGAGGTTTCCTTTCCCAAATGCAAACTAATGCCATGGGATACGGAGTCACTGTTGAGGACTCCAAGAGCAATTCCCTTCTAACTGCATCCCACTGTGCCGCCACCTCTGCTGTGTCCATCCTGCTGATGAGACAGGACATATCCGGGGAAGGTGATGAGGTGTCTAGGTCATAGTCATACTCACAGAATCATACCTTACAGACAATGTCAGGCTGTTGCTTGATGAGTCTGTTTATTTCTATTCACTGTTTACTGCCAGCTGTCCCATTCTCAAAACATGTCCATATATTAGCCCCAATCCACTCAGATTTGATATTGCAAATTGGGCTTGGAGCTTTACCAACATTTTCCTAAAAATCAAAATGTTTTACATCCATTACTGCTCTTTCATTTGTCAGCCAGTCTGCTTCTCAAACATAATTCCCATTTCATAAATCTATGTTAGTGTTGTCTATGACTATTACTTTCGGCCACAATAATTTCTGCTAAACCATTTACTTACTATGTTCTATGTTCCACGTACTCTATCATTTTCCCACATCAGACTTGGTTTTCCTTATATTGTTAGAAAGTTTTGTGAAGACAGAACTGAAGTAGTGGCTTCATAGTTCTGCCATTTCCCTGTTCCCCATTCTCCATTCTCTGGTTCCAAACTGTAAGGAAACTACACTTGTTTTCTCATATTTCTCACATTGACATAATTTAACAAGCTATTACAGTTCACACTTATAACCCTAATGAATATAACTCTTCAGAAACCCATCACTTCCTGCCTTAAAATGCTCCAATAATTGACCTTCCCCATGGTACACTCACGGGAGCAAAGACTCTGTGCCGACCGAAGTACAGCACGATCTATATTAGTCCCACTTTCTACAGCAGTCCCATAGCCTGGAATGTTAAAACACTTCCAAGTGCTTGCCCAAGTACTTTTTAACGATTGTGAGGTTACTCGTGATAATTCCCCTCTCAGGAAGTAATCCCAGAAGCCCACACCTCGAGGTGAAAAAATGTTTAAATCATCTCTGAACCTCAAACTTTTCACTTTAAAAGTGTGCTCCTTTGTTCTTGACCCTCTGACTAAAAGGAACAGCTGCTGTCTATCCACCCTGTCCGTGTCGCTTATAATCTTATCCTTCTGAATCACTGACTCCTCAGCTTTCTCTGCTCCAAAGTAAACAACCCGAGCTTATCCAGCCTCTCTCCATAGCTGATATGTTCTACCCCAGGGAACATCCTGCTGAATCACCTCTGCACCCTCTCCAGTACAATCACATCCTTCCTGGAATGTGGCTCCCAGAGCTACATACAGGATTCCATTTTGGCCGAACCAAAGCCCTGTATAGGTCTTATATGTCCACCCTGATTAGGAAACACAATACTCAAGGTCCAATTCTTAACTAGTCCATTAACCTGCCCAGCAGAAAGTGAAGACTGCAGATGCTGGAGATCAGTGCTTAAAAAATATGTTGCTGGAAAAGCGCAGCAGGTCAGGCAGAATCAAATGAGCAGGAGAATCGCCGTTTCGAGCATAAGCCCTTCTTCAGGAATCTGCCCAAAACATCGATTCTCCTGCTCCTTTGATGCTGCCTGACCTGTTGCGCTTTTCCAGCAACACATTTTTAAGCATTAACCTGTCCAGTCACATTCAGGGATGTGTGGAGAAGCACAATCTGAGCTTCCCAGTGTGCTGCCATTCATTGAGTCCTCCACTGCCTGGTTCCTTCTCCCAATGTGCATCACCTCATATTTATCAGGGTTACATTCTATCTGTTATTGATCTGCCCATCTGACCATTTCATCTTCAGCTTCCTGTAACTTAAGGCCTTCCTGCTCAATGCGAACCAACCTTTATGTCAAACGTACACTTACTTATCACACCTCCCTGCCCCTCCACCTAGCCCCCTCCACATTCACATTTGTTTTTGTTATGAATAACACAAACAATAAGGGACACGTCACTGATCCCTGTGGTACACCAGGGGACACTGGTCTCCAGTCACACAAACAGCCTTCTCTCACTACCCTCTGCCTCCTGCCACTAAGACAATTTTCGTTGTAACTTGTCAAGTTATCATTTATATTGCGAGATTTTACATTATTTTTCAGTTTCCCAGCTGGAAATTTGTCAAAGGCTTTCCTACAAAGCTAACCAATCGACCTCCTCAAACTAATTCAATCAAATTCATTACATGTCACTTCCTTCTGATAAAGTCATGATGGTTATCCCTGATCAGACCTTGCGACTCTGATTGGAGTTCAATTTTCTCCTTCCCTATTTTGTCCAGTAGTTTCCTTAACAGTGACCTAATACTCGCTCGTCTATTGTTCCCTGGTCTATCTCTCCCACCCGAACTGTGAAGTGGAATCGTGTTAGCAGTTCTCCAGTTCTCTGGCACCTCCCCTATCGTCAGATTCTAATTAAAATATTCAGTCAGAGTCTTTCCTCCATTCACCCCAACAGCAGCCTGTGATACTACTCATTCAGACATGGAGATAGGTCCAAATTTATACAGAACAAAGCCTCAAATCCTTTCTCGTATTTTACATCAATCTGTTCAAGAGTTTTCCCATCCATCTCCTTGAATTCTGTACTTGTCTTCTCTGTCTCTAAAGTAAAATAGATGTGAAGGTCTCATGTAACAATCCATCAATGTTCTCCAGCTTGACACACAGATTGCCCCTTTGGTTTCTAATGGACACTACCTGTTTGCTGATTATTCTGCTCTACTTGTCCGTGTAGAATATCGTGGGATTCTCCCAGATCTCACCTACTTGTACTTCTCCATGTCCCTGTTATTCAGTCCCCTCTATGTTTCTAAGTTTCACCGCAACAACCTCTCATATTTCAAAACTCGAGATCACAGGGTGAGTTTCCACATCAGAAAATCTTGCCGTTTTAGGGATGAATCTGCATAATACCTTTTGCAGTTCCTCTGTAGTCAATATCTTATTTCTTAGATTGTGACTCCGAACAATACAAAATACTTTCATGAACACTCGATACAACTGGTGCATGACGTCTTCTATATTCCAATTACAATCACCTGAACGTAAAACTAATTTTTTCTTTGCTATTTTCATCTGTTCTTCCTAATACCTCTCGCTTTAACTTTTCTGATGAGCTTACTTTGTGAGTTTTTAAAAAGAAATCTCATGAATATTCAACTCTACGTTATCCATTGGTTCTTCATTGCCTATATCCACAAGAATCATCTTCAAACCATTCCAAAAAAAAATGTTTGCCACTTCTGGTTTTCCTTTCATCGGTATATTCTCACCCTCCCAAGTTATGTTATTACCTTCTACATGTGTAGTCGCATGTTCTTTGTAATCGAGTCCAGCAGACACCCGACTGCGGATGACAAGATAAGTGCTCTGTAGTTCACCCCTCTCCATCTTCATCCTTTCTTAAACTGTTGGATAATATTTGTAACCTTTGCCTTATACAGATTGGCTAAATGCCTTTCGGGAATGTGTCGGAAGATAAAGTAAAAATCCGCAATGCAATCAACATGTCTATTGCTGCTTCCTCATAAATCATTTATGAAGTACATCTGGTCTGTCAGATTTATAAATATTCAATCCAGCTTCCTTTTCAAAGATGACCTCAACATTGATAAGAATAATCTTAGACTTTACTTACACAAGTCCCATGGTCACTTGGTATTTCTGGAAGAATTTCTGGACATTCTCCCAATGATGATAGATGCAAATAAACTGTTTCTTTTCCCTGAGATTTCTCTGTTCTCTGCAATAAACTATCCTGAACGCACACCAACTGTTCCACATTTGACCTTGTTTTTATTTTTTTTTCATACCTTGATAAATGCTTTTTAGCAGTTTTTATGTTTTTCTTTCGTTTGCATGTTTTTTCTCTTTTCGATTTTCTTCTCAGTTTCTTGGTCATCCTTTGCTGGGTCCTATATTTCTCTGAATCCACTGGATTACTACAACTTGGCATTTTTGTAAGCTGCTTCCTTTCATCAAATAGGTAAGTGTAGGTGGGGTTGAAAGTGATACTCGGAGAGGGGGGGTGGACCAGATTGATAGGAAGGAAGGTGGACGCATAGGAATGGACAAAAGGGCGATGCTGACTTGGAGGGTTGGAGTGGGATAGGGTGGGATTAGGGGAAAAGGGGACATCCACTATGATCCCCTGTGTTTGGAGGGTCCCAAGGCAGAAGAGGAGGCTTTCTTCCTGCAGGCTTCTGGTGGCTCGGGTTTGGCGATGGAGCAGGTGCAGGACCCTCATGTCCTTGGCAGAGTGGGAAGGGGAGTTAAAGTGCTCAACCACAAGGCGATGGAATTGTTCAATGAGGCTGTCCCAGAGATGTTCTCTGAAATGTTCCACAAGTTGACCTTCTGCCTCGCCAATGTAGAGAAGAACACATTGGATTCAATGGATGCAGTAGATGAGGCGGTCTGTCTCCCTTCATCACCTATCACTTTCCACCCTACCTTCATCTACCTACCACAATCCCTGCTAACCTCTCCCCTACCTCACCCCCTTCTCATTTATCCCTCAGCCCCCTTGGCTCATAAGCTTCATTCCTGATGAAGGGCTTATGCCCGAAACATCGATTTATCTGCTCTTAGTATGCTGCCTGACTGTGCTTTTCCATCCCCACACTCTTTGCCTCTGATCTCCAGCATCTGTAGTCCCCACTTCCACCTCACACCTTGATGGCTTGCATGATTCAAATTTATAACAGTTACTTCAAATAAAACAAAAACTGTCGTGTACTGACACAGCATAAAAGAAAACCAGTACATTGTGATCACTGTTCCCAAAATGTCCTTTCCAGCAAATTTTTCAATTAGCTCTTCTGATCACTCAACACCAATTCCTAAATCACCTGATATCGAGCTCAGTGCTGAACATAATGCTCATGTAAACCATCTCACACGTGGTCTTGAAATCCATTTTTCCCAGCATTAGCATTCATTGGGTTAACACAGTTTAGATATAACTTAAACAGTACATTATCACTGCAGTACCCAAAAATGTGTATATCTCATTTCCTGTTTTATAGCATGTCCAACATTTGTATTGCAGCTTTCACTTTGATATATAACTCCCATCAATGTTTGCTCCTCCTTGCTGTTTTTTTTTAATCTCCACCTTACTAGATTCTGTGGAATCTGAGCGATGTGGGCTCTGGGAGATTGATGGTAGAGATCATCTCGTCACATCATTTATGATCTTCTCAACTTTAATTACTCCAGATCTCCCGTTATGCTGATGGAGTAGAGAAGGACAATGATCTTCCAACAATGCTCTGTATCCCCCAGAGAGCTGAGACTGCTCTAACCTGGGTGGGAACCTTACAACCGGCCGGTAAAGTGTTGCTGCTGCTGTACAGGCTCATGGTGAGATCACATCCAGAGTAGTCTGTACAGATTTAATCTCTTCAATGAAGAAAGGATGTTGTTATATTGGAAGCAGCTCAGAGATGGTTCCCTCAACTGGTTCCTGCAATGAAGGTGCTGGCTTATAACGAAAGAATGATCAGGTTGACCCAGTAGTCATTGGAGTTTACAAAAATTAAAGATGAACTTATTTGAACATAAATGGCAGAAGGAGTGAACAAGTGAAGTGAATTACACAGATAGTGGAAGAATCCGTTCCGTTCTCCAGCCTGTTACACAGGAACAACAGGAGGATATTCAGGCCTTCGACCCTGTTACACCAAAACAGGACGAGGCTATTCAGCCCCTGGAGCCTGATATACATTTAGAGAAGGAGGCCAATCAGCCCTCGAGCCTATAACAGTAGGCCATGCTGCACCAGTATCCTGTTAAACAGCAACAGGATCAGTCCATTCAGCCTCCTCAAGTCTGTAACATAGGAACTGGAAGAGGTCACACAGTGACTGGAGATTGTTACACTGGGATAACAGGAGGCCATTCAGACCCACCGAGCCTATTGCAAGGGAATTGGATAAGGATTAAAAACTATCTGACACTTCTGTCATGAGAAAGGAAGAGGCAATTTAGACAAGTGTCTGTTGTGTGGGAACAAGAGAAGACCAATCAATCCCTCGGTCCCATCTCCGGAATACATGAGGAGACCGTTCAGTATTTCCACCTGTTATGAGAAGTATGAGAAGACCCATCAGCCCCTCAAAATGTTACACAGCAACAGTAAGATTCCATAATCTCCCAATCCTCTAAAGCATCAACAGGAGGATGTCATTCTGGCCTTGGAGATGGCAACATGGGAACACCAGAAAGACGTCAGCCCATCGAGTGTGTACACCAGCAGGATGATGAGTCCATTCAGCCACACGTGGCTCTTACACAGCATTTGGATCAAATCTCTTAAAAACGTGTGCCTTTTAAACAGGAATTCAAAGAAAACGTAAAGCTTTTCGAAAGGGAAGAACTTGTAATAATGGTATACATTAGGGACGAAAGTGTAACAATAAACTATTGTAATTTAAGGCAAATTGTTAGAGTCCATTGTTCAGGACATTTGCAAAGTTAAACACAATCCATCAGAGTCAACATGGTTTTACGAAGGCTAAACCGTGTCTGAATTGTTTGCTTGAGTTATTTGAAGATATCACAAACAAGGTGGATCGTGGGAATCCTGGAGATGGAACATATCTGGCCTTCCTGAAGGCATCGGATGTGTCGCTTCTCCAAAGAGTAATGGTAAGATCAGACAACATGGGTTTAGGAGTAATTTATTAGCTTGGATGGAGGATTGGTGAACCAACAAAATGGAGTCAGATGGAATAAATATATAATTTTCTTTTGGCAAATGCAATTTGTGGGGTGACATTGATTTCAGGACTCATGCCTCAACCATTTGCGATCGATGGAATGACTGTACTCTGTTGATGGGATCGAAAATACGATGCCACATTTTCAGGTGACACTAACATCGGTGGGAAATTACTTCGGAATGATGGTGCAAGAGATTTTAAATCTATATGGATAGGTTGGGTGAATGGGCCAACATTTAGCAAGGTAAATTAAAGTGAAGAAATATGGGGCTTTTAGGGTGTATGTTTGCTCGCTGTTCTGTGGGTTTGATATCCAGACATTTCGTTACCTGGCGAGGTAACATCATCAGTGGCGACCTCCAGGTGAAGCGAAGCTGTTGTCTCCTGCTTTCTATTTATATCTTTCTCCTGGATGGGGTTCCTGGGGTTTGTGGTGATGTCATTTCCTGTTCGTTTTCTGAGAGATTGATAGATGGCATCTAAGTCTATATGTTTGTTTCTGGCGTTGTGTTTTGAGTGCCACCACAAAGAAAAGCCACCATTTCGACTGGGACAACACATCTATCCTGGGGACAGGCTAAGCAAAGACATGCCAGAGAATTCCAAGAGGCCTGGCACTCCAACCACAACGACATAAACAAACACATAGATCTAGATGCCATCTATCAACTCCTCAGAAAACGAACCGGAAATGACATCACCACAAACCCCAGGAACCCCATCCAGGAGAAAGATATAAATAGAAAGCAGGAGACAACAGCTTTGCTTCACTTGGAGGTCGCCACCATTGATGTTATCTAGCCAGGTAATGAAACGTCTGGATATCAAACCTACAGCTCAGCGAGCAAACCAACATCCTAAATCTCAACCTGAGCTACAAACCTTCACAAACCTTGCAAAAACCATGGGCGCAGCACGCTACAACTTGCCCGTAGATGGGAAAGGAATGCCATCCGAGAGAGTTCCACTCGCGAACAACTGTACTTCCTGCATGAATGTTTAAGAAAACAACTACTGCCAAAATGTCTGCAATATAAACTCCGATAAAAACACCTCAAGCCAAAAGTTTAACAGAACAAAACGGCCACAGAATGCTCCGAGAATTAATCAATGACGCCCACCACAGACTCTGAAAATACAAACGGGAAATTGCGCGCCAAAAGCCGTTATTCAAACAAGCAACAAACCAAGTATAGTCAGACGTGATAGAACAAGCCATCAACACCAAACACCGACAAAGACAGATAAAGAAAAATCGGGACGTGAAGAAAAAACTGGACAAACTCACAAAAAAAACACAAAACCGCTAACACAGGGGCATGGATAAAGAACTTATCAGACCGGACCCTATCAGACACAGAAAAAGCGCTACTAGTCAAAGGATTAAATTTCAATTACCGAGACGCTGACAAGAAGGAATTACTAGCGGCATTAGATACCACATTGAAGGGCAACAATCTCATGGTAGAAACACAACAAACGATCAGACAGACAGTTGCACCTATTCTCAGCCGAAAGAGGGAAGGAAACAAACTGACCACACAAGAAAATAAAGCCCTAGAAAACCTCAAAAAAAGACAAAGACATCATTATATTACCTGAAGACAAAGGTCGCTCACAGTCATCCTGAACAGAAGGGACGACAGAGAAAAATCTAATGCACTACTCGCAGGCACCAACACCTACCAACAGGTGGCGCTTGACCTGACCACACAACTAGGAAACAAAATTACTTATCTCCTAAGAAAATTACACAATTCCGGACAATTAACCAAGACAGAATTCCAGAAAATGAAACCCGATGGGACCAATACCCCACATTTCTTCGGACTACCAAGAATCCATAAACCAGGAGCCCCCCTCAGACCCATAGTCGCACTACCCAGAACACCAATTTACAGACTAGCCAAAGAACTACACGCAAGACTAAAATACCTAGTAGAAGAGTCACAACACTCCATCCACTCCACCCAGGAAGTCCTAAAAATCATCAAAATCGCCAACATAAAGGAAGACGAAGCAATGATCTCATTCGACATAACAGCACTGTTCACCTCCTTTAACATCGACCTGGCAACGGAAACACTTACCACACTTTTAGAAGAGACCATCCCACACACACCAACCACCATCAATCACATTACCAACGAAAACATCATGAAGCTAATGGACCTGTGCCTCACCACCCACTTCACCTTCAAAAACATAGTCTACAAGCAAACCAACGACACACCCATGGGATCTCCACTTTATCAGGATTCATAGTCGAAGCGGTAATGCAAGGACTAGAAACAGCCCTACCAATCATCAAACCAAATATCTGGGTTCGCTATGTAGATGACACTTTTGGCATCACAAAATGAAACAAGATAGAAGAGACATTTAACATCATCAACAACACTCTCACAGGCATAAAGGTCACCAAGGAGGAGAAACCGACAACAAACTCGCATTCCTGGACGTCACAGTCGAAAGAAAGGACAATGGAAAACTACAAACCTGCATATAGAGAAAACTGACAAACACTGACCAAATACTTAACTACACCAGCAATCATCCCTACACACACAAACGAAGCTGTATCAGGACACTATTCCAACGAGCCACCACACACTGTAGCTCAGACGAGATACGCAAAACAGCGGAGAACCATCTATACGACATATTCAAGATGAACGGATTCTCAACAAATACAGTGCGCAGATTCCTCAAGGACAAACCACGACAATCAGACCAAACACAGCCAGAAACCCTAACCACCTTACCATACATCAAAGAAGTTTCAGAAATGACAGCCAGACTACTGAGTCTCCTCGGAATCCTCGTAGCACACAAACCCACCAACACTCTAAAACAAAAACTAACAAACTTAAAAGACACAGTACAACCCATGGGCAAAACCAATGACATCTACAAAATTCCATACAAGGACTGCCACAAACACTACGTAGGACAAACAGGAAGAAAGTTAACCACCAGGATACACGAACAGCAGCTAGCCACAAAAAGACACGACCCTCTCTCACTCATAGCCCTACACACGGATGAAAAAATCCACCATTTTGACTGGGACAAAACATCTATCCTGGGACAGGCTAAGCAAAGGCATGCCAGAGAATTCCTAGAGGCCTGGCACTCCAACCACAACGCCATAAACAACACATAAATCTAGATGCCATCAATCAACTCCTCAGAAAACGAACCGGAAATGACATCACCACAAACCCCAGAAACCACAACCAGGAGAAAGATATAAATAGAAAGCAGGAGACAACAGTTTCGCTTCATTTGGAGGTCGCCACTGATGATGTTGCCTAGCCGGTAAGGAAACGTCTGGATATCAAAACTACAGCTCAAGGAGCAAACATACACCCCAAATCTCAACTTGAGCTACAAATCTTCACAAACTTCGAGAAAAAAAAATGGTGCTATTCAAGTTGGCCAGTATTAATGGAGAGACAAATTATTATCTAAATGGCGAGAAAGTTCAAAGTGCTTAGATGCAGAGGGATCTGGATGTCTGCTTGCATATCACAGAAAACCTGCATACAGGTACTGCAAGTAATGAGAAATGCAAGCATAATTTCAGTGTTTACTTATAAAAGGATAGAGTAGGGAGTGTTGGTGTAGCTATGCAAGGCATTTGTGAGGCTGCAACTGGAGTACAGTTTGGGTGTCCTGCAGAATGAGGTATTTCCATTGGAGGCAGTTCAGAAGAGCTTCATTAGATTGATTCCATATTTGAAGTGCTTGTCTTATGACGGGAAATTGAGCAGTTTAGGCTTATACGCTCGAGTTTATAAGAATGAAAGGAAATGTCATTGAGTTCTTTAAAATTCGAAAAGTGATTGAAAGTGTAGATGTGGGTGGATTTTTTTTCATGTGGCGCAATCTACAACAAGACACTAGAGTGTTAGGATGGAGAGATGGCACGAAAAGGGAACAGAGGCCGAGTTGACATCAGCCTCATCGAGCGGTTGGATTCCTCACAGATGCTCATTGCTCTTATTCAACTCTTCAACTGTGTTGTATAGGAATGAGGGAGGATTGGGTATCATACAGGAAGCAGGCACTCAGGATAAATCAGTTAAAGAGAACGTAACCAGTCGCACCACACAGTGACCAGCGCTGGGTTTTCAACTATTTACAGTCTATATTAATGATCAGGAAGATGGAACAGATATACAGATGCTGCGGTTGGTGATGTCGCTGTGATAAGCAAGAGATTAAATTATGAAGAGAGGGTGGAGAGTCTGCAAATAGATTCAGAGAGGTAAAGACAATAGATAATAGTTTGTCAGGTGGAATCTAACATGATATAAACTGTCATTTCATTTACAGAAATAATGGAAGGCAATATGTTACTGAAATGGAGAGGGATTACAGGACTTAGTAAAACTGTGTACTGGGAGGTTCACTCTGACCCGTTCAGAAATGGCAGGGTTGGCTCCATCCCTGTTTGTCAGCTCCCAGACACTCCAAGTGACCCCATTGCTCTGCGTACACATGGAATACTTTGATGTGGTTGATTGATGGTGGGGATGGTGTTTTGAAACCTGCATCAAGAGGATGTCCTTTATCCAAGATATATTCATTTCTTCCCACGTGGAGACCCGATGACGATGAAAATGGCTGACTGCTTCTGAATGAAGAGGCCATGACTGCTACCAGGACAGTTAGTATTCACCAACATGATATACTGTGCATGCGTTACATTAATAGAGAGAGAAATCCTCTCCCCATTGACATGGGTACTTTGCAGATGCGCTTTACACCATCAGAAATCCCACTACATTGGATATACCCGGAAGCTCCCTGCTGTGGGAGAAACAATGTATTTACCTCATCCACCATATATATCCTCCATCACCAAATGGTGACATTGATGTTGAGATATTGTGAAATGATGGATGTGTCACCTTTTCCAGCCTGGAATGTTCTGGTCATAGAAGCTGTGTGAGAAACAGTGACCATAACAGCCACTGCCAGCACCATCCTCCCCCTGGAGTGAAACTGCAGGTCGTGTTGAAGGAGGTGGAGGTGATGCATTCTATGACCAGCTCCTTGTTCAGTCAGTGTCCCCTCACACTCTGCTCCTGGGTTAAGTGAAGCTTGGGAAGCTGTACCTGGAAAAACCAATGTGGATACAGCAGATCCCTTTCCCACACACACACTCACTACGTGGTTTCAGAGTTCCCCTCTCTGCAGCCTCTGTTCCATTTGTTGTTCATGTAACAGACGCAGATGCTGCATCCAGAGTTGGGTCACCAAATCCTCAGGTCTCCCTGCATGTCTGAGGCAGCTCACAGCACATCCTTCAGCAAACCATCCCCAGTCCCTGCACTTAATTTTCAATTACAGGATTCACCACAAATCCCTTGGCTACAAGTGTTGTAGACCAGTCCACATCTCCCCAAAATATTTTAAGAAGGCCGCTTAGACTCAAACCTTTCCTTATTTTGAATATAGATGGGAGGTGTGCGTTCCAGATATGTTGTGACTGGTCAAACCACTCAACATTAAGCAAAATATAATCTATTCAAATACTTTAGTTAAAATAAAATCAAAGAAAAGAATATTTTGGGAGAGCTTATATGTTGGAACACTTACACAAACAATAGATACCGTACCTTCTTGGTTTACACTGCTTTGCTTTGTATATTCAAATGCAGATCCTTACAGCAGTTTGCCAATCCCGGAGGTCATAACATCAACAGAGATCTCAGAGGGAAAAGCAGCTGGGGATCATTTATTGAAACTTCCAACCATTCTGGTATCTCCAACAGCTTCTGAATGCTGCAGCTAAAAACAAAACGAGAAACCCTGGTCTGGGAGAGCTGGCCACTGCCCTTCCATTGTTACCACCGTTTTAATAAAACCTAAAATCTCAATTATTTCCTAAACTGTTTTCAGACAGCAGTTCTGCATCTCTGCCTTTATAACCTCTCTTCAAAAAAAAACACAAGGGAAAATAAACGTTTTACAATGATAGTATCTTCACAACTCATTCTTTAATAAAATAATCCATCAATATACAAATGTGGATTCATTTTAGACGTCCTAATCTTCCTCTATTAGTAGACGGAAATGCATATGTATTACATTGACTCTGAGCATACAAATGTTCACAACTATTCCGATTTCAGTCATTTTACTCCTGCCACAGAATGCCTTTGTCTTTCTCCATCCAAGTCTCCACAAGGTGTCAAAATTTAGGTTTTCTCGCCCTGTCACGTGTGTAGTTTCAAATTGAATGGTAGCAACAATAAGCTCAATCGAAACAGGAGCCAACTCAGCCTCTCGAACCTGTTCCAGAGGGGCAGGAAGTGTTCATTTAACTTTCAAATCTGTTACACATAAATATTAGTTTCAAACTAGTTGTGGAATAGGAACGCCCTGATGTAAACATTAAAGTTCCTACTTTGAATAAGGTCAATTTTGAAAGTGTTAGGTGAGCCCTGTGAAAGGTTGATTAGCATACCCTAATTGCAGGTAAAGGGATGGTTGGAAAATGCAAGGCGATTACAACTTGGTGTTAGAGAGTCCAGAGCCATCGTGTTCCTATTAGTGAGATGGGCAAGGCTGGTGGGTGCAGGGAGTGCAGGATGGCTAGATATATTGATGCTCTGGTCAAGATATGGAAGGAGGCATATGTCAGGTAAACAGAGCTGAGATCAAGTGAGTCCCGAGAGGGGTATCAGGGAAGTAAGTGTATAGTCAATGGGGACCTCCAGGCAGAAAAATATGGACATGAGATGGCTTTAGAAATAGGGTTAACGAGGCATTGATGCAACTCTACACTTCCTTTAATGGCAAAATAATAACTAGGGAGAGAATAGGGCACATTACAGGTCAGTAAAGCTACCTATGTGCGTAACCATAGGAGATGGAAGGGTTACTAAACAAGTATTTCTCCTCAGTATTTAATGTAGAGGAGCTTACAACAGTGAGAGAAGGAAGAAATATATAGTGATATCTTGAATAGTATCTATATTACAAGGAGATATCGGACATTTTAAAACATACAAAGGTGAACAAATCCCTGTGACCTGATCAATTGTATCCCAGAAGTTTGTGGGAAGCTCGGAAAGAGATTGCTCAGCATTTTGCTGATATATCTGTATTGTTGATTTACACTGGTGAGGCGTCAAAAGACTGGAGGGCTGCTAACATAGTGTCATTATTTAAGAAAGTAAGGAAATACAGCTAACTATAGATTGGTGAGCCTGACGTCAATGGTGACTAAATTGTTGGCGGTGGGCGCGGTGTGGGGGGGTGGTTGATTGAAAGGATGTATATGCATTTGGAAAGACAAGGACTGAAGAGATCTTCGTACATTGGAGATCACGTCTCACTGACTTGGTGGAAGTTTTTGAGGAATTGAAGAAGATGATTGATGACGTCAGGACAGTGGATGTTATCTTTATGCAATTCAGTAAGAAAACCAAAATGTTCTACATGGTAGACTAGTTATCAAGGTTAGACTGCCGGGAATCCTGGAGAGCTCGTCATTTAGGCCCAATTTTTTCTTGAATATTGGAGATAGGGCGTGACAGCGGACATTTGTTCATTGAACTTTGAGACCTGTGACTAGTGGCGTGCCACAAAGATCAATAGTGAGTCTTTTGTTGCTTATGCAAATCATTTGTACTTGAGTAAGTGAAGTATGGTCAGTAAGTTTGTAGATAATTCCAATTTTGGTGGTAATTTCGACAGTGAAGAATAATGTCTCAGAATATAATGAGACGTTGATTAGGTGAGCTGAGGAGTGGCAGATGGAGTTTATTTTAGATAAATGTGAGGTGTTGCATTTTGGCAAGAAATATGAGAGTAAGAAATATAGGTAGGGTCCTGTTGAAAGTCGCCAATCAAGGATAACTCCACAGAAATTATGGAATTCCTACAGTGAGGAAACAAGCTATTCTACCCATCTAGGCCACACCGATCCTCTCAACAGTATCCCGCTGGACAAACCCCTACCCTATCCCGCTGAGCCTGCATTTCCCATGGCTAATCCACCTCGCCCACACATCCCAGGGTACCATGCACAATTTAGGATGGTCAATCTACCCTTACCTGGATATCTTTATACTGTCAGAGGAAAACATAGTACCCGGAGGAAACTCACACAGACACGGACAGAATGTACAAACACCACACAGTCAATCATTCATGGATGGAATTAAACCCAGATCGCTGTCCTGTGAGGCACCTTGTGGTGCAGGTTCTCAGTTCCTTGAAAGTGCCGTCACAGGTAGACAACATAGTGAAGAAGCCACTTGTTGATCTTCCCTTTATTGGTGTGTGCTTTGACTCTAAGCATTTGCATGACGTGTTGGATCTGTACAGGATATTTGGCCACTTTTGTAATATTGCCTTTAATTCTGGGCTCCCTGCTGTCGGAAAGATGTTGTCAAACTTGAAAGGATGCAAAAGAGATTTGAAAGAATGTTACAGGTGTTGGAGGGTGAGAATTACAGGGAGTGTGTGAATAGGTTGGGAATATTTTCAAATGTTATTGCTGAGTGGGGACCTTAAAGAGGTTTATAAAATCATGAGGGGCATAGATAAGGTAAGCAGTCAATGTCTTTTCCCTGGATAGACGAGTCCAAATATAGAAGAAAAAGGTTTAAGATGAGAGGGGGACGATTTAAAAAGGGACATGAGGGACAACATTTTACATAGAGACTGCTGTATGTGTGGATTGAACAGCCAAAAGAGGTGGTAGAGGCAGGTACAGTTACACCATTAAAAAGGCATTTGGATGGATACACGCATGGGAAGTGTTTAGAGGGAGATGGGCCAACTGCTGGCAAGGGGGACGAGATTAATTTAGGATAGTTGGTCGGTATGGATAATCAGACCGAAGGATCTTTTTCTGTGCTGTACATCTCTGAGAGTCTATTGACAATTAAGTGTTTAACATTGGAACAGAAGGTGGTTATTCAGCTTCTGAATTCTGTCAGTCAGCTTGTTTGCTCAATTACTGACAGTCAAATACAAAAATGCATCATTCAGATTTTGATGGCGTTTTACAGAAACAGGCTTTTAGTCAAGAAAAGCTGTAAACAATGTGAAGAGGCCATTCCACAGAAGCAGCAGTTAAGCACAGAGCTATTGGAGCCTGGTACTCTGGAGCAGGAGGAGGACATCTACTTTCACAAAACTTTGCTTAGGAGGAAGTCGCCCAGCTGCTGAAACCTGGTACACGGAGACAGGAGGCAATCACTCAACTCTTCGAGACTGTGACAAAGGAGCAGGAGGCAGTCACTCAACCGTTCGAGACTGGGACAAAGGACTAGGAGGCAGTCACTCAACTGTTCGAGACTGGGACAAAGGAACAGTCATTTACACAGATCCCCATTAGACCATTGTTTACAATAGGGTTGCTCAACCTCACTAACCTCCACATCCAGCTTACCGTCTACCTTCATCACCGCCTTCTCTGTCAACTTTCCTCTCTAATTGCTAACTTTTTAAGTTGACACTCTCTGCTTTTCTTCTGTCCTTTTCTCTCGTTCTTCTTCATTTCCCTTTCTTTTATTTCTACTTTTCATCATAATTCAAACTGTTTCAATTCCTTCTCATTTTCAAGGTGCCTCATTTGAAATTGAATTCTAGCCATTTCCAAAGAGTCTGATGGCGTTTCCACCAAATGCAATTGCCGAGCTATCGCTGTAATTATCTCACATTTCCTCACAGACAAACACAACCCCAACTCCAGCTTGTCTGTCAATTCCTACAGTTTTGCCTTCATTACCATTTGTAAAACCCCCAACTTCACTTTTCCACACCCAGAGAACTCTTGGTGACTGAATCTTTATACAAAAAAATACCAACCGAATTCAACATCGGGAAAAAAGACACGAGCAACTACCATACGCGACCTTTGAACCCAATAGTCTCCTGGTGCATTCTCTCCAGTGTCGGCATGAGCTTATTCTGGATGCTTTGGTATCCTCCCACAATCCAAAGATGTGCATGTCAGGTGTATTGGCTATGATAAATTGTTCATAGTTTTCAGGGATGTGTGGGTTAGGTGCCTTAGTCGGGGTAGATGTGTAACAATAGGGTAAAGGAATGGGTCTGGGTAGGTTACTCCTCGTAGGGTCGGTGTGGACATGTTGGGTCGAATGGCCTGTTTGCATACTGTATGGATTGTAATTGTAAACCCAATTTGTTATTATCGACTTAGAACCAGACAAGAGACCCCAGTTTGCTATAGACCAACCAGACCGCCTCAAACTATTTTAAGAAGGTAGCTTGGATGCCAATCTTTCCTTATTTTAATGGTAGATGTGAAGTGGGAGTTCCAGATGTGATGCTACTAGTCCAACCACTCACCATTAAGTAAAACGCAATATATTTAAACACTCTAATGAAAATCCAGACAAAATGAGGAGGAATTTAGAATAACTTAACTATTGGAAATCTTAACCGAATAATGGATGCAGTACCTTCTACAAATGAACTATTCCAATAAACTAACATCACCTAAACACAACTCTTGGTAAAAAGGAACCTTCAGACATGTGTTCTTGCATACGGTTCTCCAATCCAGGAGGAAACAGCATCAAGTGCGGTTCCAGAGAGAATAGCAGCTCGGGATAATTTACTAAAACTTCTGGGACCCCAAGCACCTGGTGATTGTTGTAGCTACAATAAAAAGAAACCTAGAAAGCCTGGTCTGTGCCAGCTGGCCATTGTTACTACAATTTATTTTAAAAAACCCTAAAAGCCCCGTAATTTATTTACTTGAGCCGTTTTCAGTAGGCAGTTTGGCCTTTAAGATCTCTTACTAAAATAAAAAGGATAAAATAACCTTTTATTAAAAAAAGTGACATCATTATCAGGCAATTTAGATACCTGGTCCTTTACTCAGTGGGCTTCCTCGTGTTACTGATCGCAAGATCACCAGAGAGGGACAGCCACAGGTACTGACCAAGTTACAAGGATGTTTCTCATAACTTCTGAAACAAGCCTATCCATGGACCATCATATGGGACATACCAGGAAGTGAACAACCGCTTATCACACCCCATTTCATTATTTCTGAGCAACACAATGCCAGCCCTCGATACTCTAGGGAGCCAAAACCCAAGGCCAGGGAAAGATACAAAGGGACAGAGAGATTCACATTAAAGACTGAAATAGACAGTTAATTAACTGAAAAGATGTTGTGGAAATATGGGGAAAAAGTCAGGGCAGTGGGACTAACTGGAGAAGTGAGATCTTCGTGAGTAAAATTACAAGAATGAGAACATTCAATAAAGGCATTGCCAGATTAGCTGAAATGGTTTGTTACATCAAATTCTGAATCTGCTTCAAAGAACACCACAAACAACATTAACTGGGACAAGATGACAGCCCCGTATGGAGAGCTGTGCAGATCATGCTCGCGTGTTGCTCAGTAAATTGCACTATCTGCCCAGTATGAGAGTATTGCAAACTTTACTATCATATGCTAACTATATTCACATCAGGTTACTGCCTACAGTGGGAAGGTTTGCTCTCTCTGCTTGTGTGTGTGTGTTCATCAGAGAGAGAGAGAGAGAGAGAGAGAGTGCATGTGTGCCCGTGATTGACGTGGTTAAATGAGAAACTCATTGTCTGAGAAAGAATGCACATGAAGAAAACAATTTTAAATACGAACAACTGGCAGGCTTTTTGTTAATCAACAGAGAGAACGAGAGAAGTTTCATGGACAGATAAGGTAAAGTGTTTGAGAATGTTAAAATAAAGGCATTGCCAGACACAACAGCAATATACGTCAGCGTGCATGAATGACAGATGGATGGGAGTTTGGTGTGAGTCTGAATCAGATTTGTTTGGGCAGGTTTGAAGCCGGGAGCATCAGCAGCAGATTCTTGCCTTCATTAAGACTGTATTTCATATCTCAAGATTCAAACAGCAGATGGAATAAACCAGTGAGACATATTCTGGAGTGATGAGTATTTCAAGTTAGAAATGGTCAAGGAATGGTGTCAAGAATCAGCTCAGTGTCAAAGGGATCTCCCACATTTGTGACGTGTCTGCTTCTGCTGCAGATATTGTCCAGGGATGGGATGGAAACAGTAGAGGAAGTGGAGTTTGTAACCAGAACAGTAGACAATGGCCTCCATGCTCTTAACAGCAAAGGCAATGATATAATGAATTGTGGTTCTCCCCCTGAAACAGAATAGGTCAACATAGAGACCCGGAATAACACTGCCAGAGCAGAGAGCGAGACAGTAATTGAACACCTTCATTGATGTCAGTTAGTAGTGGTCTGTAAAGTGAATATCTGGATTGAAAGATTCCACTGGAACAATAATTTTGGCAAGAAGTGTAGACTATATGAAATAACAGTAATACAGTCATAACTGGTTTATAGAAAACTAAATCTGGACAGTGACACTCACCAGGAACACCAACGATAGCCAGGAAGGGATAATAGAAGTATTTAAAAATGAGAAGAGCGAAATAGATCCGCCATGATAATGACAACCAATCAACTGCAGAAAGATACCAAACATAATATGATAAGCTCCTGTCTATTGTTGAAATATTCCTCTCTAATGTTCTCAGATTATGATCCATTGTTGGAATATTCCAGTCTAATGTTCCAGATTCTGATCCATTGTTTGAATATTCCAGTCTAATGTTCTCAAACTCTGATCCATTGTTGGAACATTCCCGTCTAATGTTCTCTCCTAAGAGTCTGATCTCTCCTCCCCCACTCTCTGGATCTGCTGATCCCCAGCAGTGCTGTCGGTGATGCTCCCGCTCATGTTGTGGGTTGACACATTGTACGGAGGCTATTTATCATTAAAAGATGGAAACTCTCCACTGTGATAATTAGAATCCATGGAGGTTGGCATTAATCACAGTCACTGAACAAACAGACTCAGTTAACAAGTTCCATACATCACTTTTCATTTATTGGTTTTGGATGGAATAGTTGAAGGTTGCTGAGGGATGGACCATAAATCTTTCAATCTTTTTAATCTTTTTTTTTCCTTGTATATGAGAATATTAACAGAACACTGCAGCAGTCTATATATGTCCCACTCTGTTTATGAAAGGAGGCGGTTATAAATAAAAACAGATCGGCTGCATAATAAGAAGTCGGGTGGGCAAGTTTCTAGATACCTGAACACAAAGTGCGGTACTTATTGACCAGTGTGAGGCTACTCATGGTTTTAATGCCCTGTTATCAAATCCTGTCATAACTTTGAGACAGTGCATTGACACTGCTACTCAGGAACTGGCCAAAACAATTCTGTTCCAATGGGCCTTACAGAGGGATAAGAGAAAGCCATTTAGCCCATATTAGTCTGTTGCTACTTGAAAAAGGTGGAAAACTGGAATATTGGCGCATTTTGCCAACAGAATCATTCAAAACAAAGAGATGTGTCACTGCAGCTGTATGAGGTGTTACTGAGAGGGCACCTGGAGTACATTGTGTTCTCTGTGTTTCTGTAACTGAGAATGGTTGGACCACCATTAAATACAGTTTACCGGCAGTGCGTAATCCACGGGTTGCTGTGTCATTTGATGTCTCGGGTCTGTTACACAGGGACAGGAGGATGCCATGAAGTCTCTTGAGTCTATTTCAGAGGGACCTGAGGAGGTCATTCAGCCTCTCCAGTCTATTACAGAGGGACAGGAGGAGCCTATTCAGCCTCTCGAACCTGTTCCAGAGGGGCAGGAAGTGTTTATTTAACTTTCAAATCTGTTACACATAAATATTAGTTTCAAACTAGTTGTGGAATAGAAACGACCTGATGTAAACATTAAAGTTCCTACTTTGAATAAGGTCAATTTTGAAAGTGTTAGGTGAGCCCTGTGAAAGGTTAATTAGGATACCGTATTCACAGGTAAAGGGATGGTTGGAAAATGCAAGGCGATTACAACTTGGTGTCAGAGAGTCCAGAACCATCGTGTTCCTATTAGTGAGATGGGCAAGGCTGGTGGGTGCAGGGAGTGCTGGATGGCTAGATATATTGATGCTCTGGTCAAGGTAAGGAAGGAGGCATATGTCAGGTAAACAGAGCTGAGATCAAGTGAGTCCCGAGAGGGGTATCAGGGAAGTAAGTGTATAGTCAATGGGGAACTCCAGCCAGAAAAATATGGACATGAGATGGCTTTAGAAATAGGGTTAACGAGGCATTGAAGCAACAGTACACGTCCTTTAATGGCAAAATATTAACTAGGGAGAGAATAGGGCACCTTACAGGTCAGTAAGGCTACCTATGTGCGTAACCATAGGAGATGGAAGGGTTACTAAACAAGTATTTCTCCTCAGTATTTGATGTAGAGGAGATTACAACAGTGAGAGAAGGAAGAAATATATTTTAAATAGTATCTATATTACAAGGAGATATCGGACATTTTAAAACATACAAAGGTGAACAAATCCCTGGGATCTGATCAGTTGTATCCCAGAAGTTTGTGGGAAGCTCGGAAAGAGATTGCTCAGCCTTTTGCTGATATATCTGTATTATTGATTTACACTGGTGAGGTGTCAAAAGACTGGTGGGCTGCTAACATAGTGTCATTATTTAAGAAAGTAAGGAAAATACAGCTAACTTTAGATTGGTGAGCCTGACGTGAATGGGGACTAAATTGTTGGCGGTGGGGGCGGGGGGGCGGTGTTGAGGGAAAAGATGTATATGCATTTGGAAAGACAAGGACTGAAGAGAGCTTTGTACATTTGAGACCACGTCTCACTGACTGGGTGGAATTTTTTGAGGAAGTGAAGAAGATGATTGATGACGGCAGGACAGTGGATGTTATCTTTATGCAATTCAGTAAGAAAACCAAAATGTTCTACATGGTAGACTAGTTATCAAGGTTAGACTGCCGGGAATCCTGGAGAGCTCGTCATTTAGGCCCAACTTTTTCTTGAATATTGGAGATAGTGCATGACCGTGGACATTTGTTCATTGAATTTGGAGACCTGTGACTAGTGGCGTGCCACAAAGATCAATAGTGAGTCTTTTGTTGCTTATGCAAATCATTTGTACTTGAGTAAGTGAAGTATGGTCAGTAAGTTTGTAGATAATTCCAAATTTGGTGGTAACGTCGACAGTAAAGAATAATGTCTCAGAATATAATGAGACGTTGATTAGGTGAGCCGAGGAGTGGCAGATGGAGTTTATTTTAGATAAATGTGAGGTGTTGCATTTTGGCAAGAAATATCAGAGGATGAAATATAGGTAGGGTCCTGTTGAAAGTTGCCAATCAAGGATAACTCCATAGAAATTATGGAATCCCTACAGTGAGGAAACAGGCTATTCTACCCATCGAGTCCACACCGATCCTCTCAACAGTATCCCACTGGACAAACCCCTATCCTATTCCTCTGAGCCAGCATTTCCCATGGCTAAGCCACCTCGCCCACACATCCCAGGCTACCATGCACAATTTAGGATGGTCAATCTACCCTTACCTGGATATCTTTATACTGTCAGAGGAAAACATATTACCCAGAGGAAACTCACACAGACACGGGGAAAATGTACAAACACCACACAGTCAGTCATTCACGGATGGAATTAAACCCAGATCGCTGTCCTGTGAGGCACCTTATGGTGCAGGTTTTCAGTTCCTTGAAAGTGCCGTCATAGGAAGACAACATAGTGAAGAAGGCACTTGGTGATCTTCCCTTTATTGGTGTGTGCTTTGACTCTAAGCATTTGCATGACGTGTTGGATCTGTACAGGATATTTGGCCACTTTTGTAATATTGCCTTTAATTCTGGGCTCCCTGCTGTCGGGGAGATGTTGTCAACATTGAAAGGGTGCAGAATAGTTTTAAAAGAATGCTGCAGGTGTAGGAGGGTTAGAGTTACAGGGAGAGTTGAATAGGCTGGGGCTATTTTCAAGTATTGAGGCTGAGGGGTGACGTTAAAGTGGTTTATAAAATCATGAGGGTCATAGATAAGGTAAACAGTCAATGTCTTTTCCCAGGATAGACGAGTCCAAATATAGATGACAAAGGTTTAAGGTGAGAGGAGAAAGATTTAAAAAGGGACGCTAAAACAACATTTTCACACAGACACTTCTGTGTGTACGGATTGAACAGCCAAAAGAGGTAGTGGGGGCAGGTACAGTTACACCTTTTAAAAAGGATTTGGATGGATACATGCATGGGAAGTGTTTAGAGGGAGATGGGCCAACTGCTGGCAAGGGGGAACGAGATTAATTTAGGATATTTGGTCTGTATGGATGACCAGACCGCAGGATCTTTTTCTGTGCTGTACATCTCTGAGAGTCTATTGACCCTTGAGTGTTTAACATGGGAACAGAAGGTGATTATTCCGCTTCTGAATACTGTCAGTCAGCTTGTTTGCTCAATTAATGACAGTCAAATACAAAAATAAATCATTCAGATTTTGATGGTGTTTTACAGAAACAGGAGAAAGGCTTTTACTCAAGAAAAACGGTAAAGAATGTGAAGAGGCTTCAGTCCCTCAACTCCATTCCACAGAAGCAGCAGTTGAGCACAGACCTATTGGAGCCTGTTACTGTGGAGCAGGAGGAGGACATCTACTTTCACACAACATCGATTAGGGACACAGGAACAGGAGGCAGTGACTCAACATGCTCGAGACTGGGACACAGGAACAGGAGGCAGTCATTCAACTGCTCGTGAATGGGACACAGGAAAAGGAGACAGTCATTCAACTCCGTGAGACTGGGACACAGGAACAGGACGGGGACACAGAAAGAGGAGGCAGTCATTCAACTGCTCGAGGCTGGGACACAGGGTCCAAACACAAGATTGAAAACAAAAAATAAAGGTATTGCCAGATGTTTAGCTCTCTCACATTCGCAATCCAACTCACATAACCACTCCATCCATTATACTTTCAGGATGGAGCATTGAGTAGATCCGACTACCGTACTGCTGAATGCAACCCAGCAATACCCAGAATGGAACTCTGTGCAGCCCACACCAATGCTTGATCTATTATCATGGGCTAAATGTCCAGCGTGGGGTGCTGTGCAGACTGCACTTGTTCGTTCTTATCACAATCCAGGCATGTAGCATTGTTCGGTAACACTGTATTAGGTCGCTGCCCAGTGTGGGGAAACTTGCAGCCAAATGTTGGAAGTGACAGAATGTGCAGCTCCAATCCATTTACAGCTCCATATCTCCACTATGCCTGCGATGGAGAAACGTCAATGGAAACAGTTTAAGGTGAGTATCACATCAGTATTTAAAGTTGAAATAACTGAGATAATATCCAATGATGTTTCGTGAATGGTACGAAGTCGTTAGAGGGGGATGGTAATGTTATAGCGGTTGCAATATAAGCCTCCAAATTAACAATGGGAATTAAGGAAGAAATATACAGGGAGACTGGGGAGACTTGCAGGAGAAACAGGATTGTTATAATAGGTGATTTCAATTTTCCGAACATAGACTGGGACTTCCAGATGGTTAAGAACTTAAATGGAACGTAATTTGTTAAGTGTGTTCAGGAAAGTTTCCACAATCAATATATAGAATAACCTACTTGGGAAGGAACAAATTCGACCTACTGTTGGGAAATAGGGCAGGATAGGTGGAGATAAAGTGGGGGAGCATTTTGGGAAAAGTGGTTAGAGTTGTATTAATTTTAAAATAGTTATGGGAGGGTCAACATTGATCCACAGATTCAACTTTTAAATTTTGGCAAGGCGTATGTTGTTGGAATTAGACAGGGGATTGCAGGGGATGATTGGAGTTGTTTGTTTCGAGGCAAAAGGATTTTGAGCAAGTGGGAGGGTTTTAAAAGTGAGATAGCTCGAGTTCAAGGTTTCCATTTTCCTGTGAGGGTGAAGGCAATGTGAGACTGGAAGAGAGAACCCTGGATGTCAAGAGATATTGAGGCTCTGACCAGAAAAAAAGGAGGCGTGGCTCAGGTTCAGGCAGCTCGGATCAAGGGAATCCCTGGAGGTATACAAGGGATAGAGGAGTTTACTGAAGAAGGAAATCAGCAAGGTGAAAGGGGGTATGGGATAGCCTTGGCTGAGAAATTTAGAGTGAATCCAAATTCAGTATAGTAAAGATAAAGAACAACTCGGGAGAGAATAGGATGCTTTAAAAAACAAAATAGGCATGCATGTGTAAAACCTCAAGAGATTGGTGAGTTCCTCAATTTCCCCTCTGTGTTTACCATGAAGAAAGACATGAAGACCTGTGACCCTTAGGAGGTTAGTTGTCAAATCTTGGTACTGTCCATATCACAGTAGAGTTTCTGTTGGACATATTAGAGACAAATCTCTTGGTCCTGACCAGATACATCCAAGAGGACTGCAAGAGGCTAGAGATAAAGCTTACGGGCCAAGATACCGGAAGTCTGGGCGGTAGCAAACGTTGTGACTTATTCAAGAATGGCTGCAAAGAAAAGCCCAGGAAAGATAGACCAGTAAGCTTCACACCTGTTTTCGCTAAACCACTTGAGAATCTTCTGAAAGATAAAATGTGCATGCATTTGGAAATACAGAGTTTGACTTGGAGCAGTCAGCATGGTTTTGTGCGTGGCAGATCCTGTCTTACAAATTTTGTAAGAGGTTTTTGAGGAAGTGACCAGGGGCGTTGACGAGCGCAGGGTGGTAGACATCTTCTATTTGGATTTCAGCAAGACCTTTGATAAGGACCCACATAGTAGGCCGCTCTAGAAGGTTAGATCGCATGAAATCCAAGGTGAACTGGCAAATTAGCGACACACTTGGCTTGACGTTATGAAGCAAACGGCTATGGTGAAGGTATGCTTGTCGGACTGGAAGCCTGTGACAATTGGAATACCTCAGGGGTCGGTCCTGGGCCCATTGCTGTTTGTTATCTATATCAATGATTTGGACCAGAGTGCACAATGCAAGGTTAGTATGTGTGCAGATGACACTAAAATTAGAGACATCGTTTATAGCGAGGAACGTTATCAGAAATTGCAGCAGTACGTTGACCAGCTGGGAAAGTGGGACGGAATTAGCAAATGGAGTTTAATATAGATAAGTGTGACGTCTTGCATTTTGGAAAGTCAAATCCAGGTAGGAGTTTAATGATGAATGAGAGGGACTTAAGGAGTGTAGTGGAACAAAAGGACATTGGAGATCAGGTGCATGGTTATCTGAAATTTGAGTCACAGATACACAGGACAGTGAAGAAGGCTGTTGGCACACTGGCCTTCCTCAGGGCATTGAGTATAGAAGTTGGAACGTTATGTTGCAGTTGTACAGAATGTTGGTAAGGCTGCAGTTGGAGTATTGTGTTCAGTTTTGTTCACCTTGCTCTAGAAAGGATATTATTGAACAAAAAAGAATGTAGAAGGAATTTACAAAGATGTTTCTTGGCCTAAAGGGTTGAGTTATAGGGAGAATTTGGACAGGTTAGAACTTATTTCTTTACAGCGTAGAGAACTGAGAGGGTTCTTATAGAAGCATAGATTTTATCAAATCATGAGAGACGTGCTCAGGGGTGAATACTTCAATTTTTTGCAAGGTTGGGGAATCGAAGACGAGAGGACATCTGTTCATGTTTGGAGAGGAAAAAAATAAACAGGAACCTGAGGGTCATCTTTTTTACGCAGAGTGTGGTACCCACATGGACTGAGCTGCCAGGGGAAGTGATTGAAGTGGGTACAATAACAACATTGAAAAGGCATTTGGACAAATACACAGATAGGAAAGGATTAGGTGGATACAGAGCAAGGGCAGGGAAATGGCAGATTGGCAGATAAGGGACAATTACACATGGTTTGTTGCCGGAGCATGGCGGGTGTATTAGATGGGCGAGGACAGAGGGAGAACATTCTCTTCCCAGAAGGAGCCACAGCACTAGACCCACCAAGCATGGTCTGAGTTCACCGCCCAGCTCAGTGCAGTATTTGAGGTCTGAAGAAATGTCCAGTAATACAGGACCAGCATCAATAACCTTCCCTGCTCTGTCAGGATGAGTGTCACCGTATTCTCTTTGCTCCCTCACATCACTGTATATCTGTGATCACAGCTACCCCACTCTCACAACTGCATGCAACGCTTACTCTCTCTCTCTATCTCTCGCCTTTGCAAAACATCCCACACAGTTATAGAATATTCTGGCGAATGCCGATTATGGAATGTTCCAGATAATGTTCCAAATGATTCCCAGTTTCAGGAAAATGGCAGTGTCCCAGTGTGTAACACATAAGAGGAAGGAGTAGAGAAGTACGTTTTTCAAATCACACACAATTCAAACCATGCTGAGGCCATTCAGTCCTTTAATCGTGGTCTAGCATTTAATAAGGTCCCCGCTGAACTGATGGTCTTCTCAGCTCCATGTTACAGGAACTTTCAACCATTCAACCCCCTGGGTCCTGTCCATGGCCAGACAGCACTCAGGCACTTTTATCCTGGGTTTTTTCAAGCGCCTGTTTGAGGGCATTTCCCATGGTTACGGATACCTAACAATATATTCCATCATTTTATACTTGCATGCAACGGTCAGCATGCTGTACACAGACCGAACAAAAATATACACTTATTTTATGTTTATAGATATCCAATCACACTTAGTAATTCTGGTTATGTCACTTGACTCACCTTAATGATATTAAACCAAAAAGAGCTTCTAAACACGTCTTGTTATAAAATACAATTTCGAGCAGAGAACGTTTTTACCCTCAGCCTTTATCTTGACCGATATCTGAATTGTACAACCTTCCTTGTTATGAATGTTTCTCTTACACTTTGTCTGTGATTTTTTCTCTCTGTAACAGCTACATAATTCTCCCACTCAGTTGGCTGGGGACGGCTGGTTTGTGATGTAGAGGGAGGCCAACAGCGCAGGTTCAGTTCCTCACACTGACAGAGGTTACCATGAACGGGACGCTCTCTCACCCTCACCCCATCACCCGAGATGAGGTGACCCTCAGGATAAACCACCATGAGTGGTCTCTCTAATGAGTTTCCTCTGGGAGACTATTCTATCAATGTTAGCATTTTAAATTAAAAATATTGTTATTGATAAAGAAATTTTTAATATTATAATAAACCAATAACAACACAACTCAAATAACTGAAAAAAATTCCAATTGCATGTACATACAAAACAAGTTAAAACACTACACAGACAGAAGAAAAAAACAAAACTAAATAATAAATAATGAATAAATAATACAGCTCAGCATAACATAAAGATAGCTCTCGTTCATCAAGAGCATTAACTGATGCATACTTTTATGTTCATAGTTTTTCGTCTCTGGATATTAGATTCATTAAACAATATCATCATGGCTGTATAAAAGCCCTTCTTAGAGTGGCAGATAAGCCTGTATCGCAGTAATCCAAAAAGGGCTGCTGTGTCTTATATATAGCTATGTTTTTTGGTGCACCATACTGGTGAGAAAGTCCAAAGGGATATTCTCCATGGAGAGCTTACGACGAACCAACAGGCACGGTTGGGTGGGTGGTTGTGGGTGGGGTGTCGGGGATCAGACATCCAACACAACACATATTTGTCCTAGCACGGAAAGTAAGGATATGATTTCTTTCACATCTACATCTGTGTAAAGTACCCTGGGCAGGCCCAGGAAAGGAGAAACCAGGTCCATCTCCAATTCAGTCCCCAAGACCCATTCTATCACACTTGACACAGTGCTCCAACATAGATGAAGCCTGCAACAGGACCACAAGCAATGAGTAAGAGTGCCTCTAGTCATTCTGCATTTAGAACATGATGAAGATAATCCCACTATGCATTTTGAGAGACAATCTGGAGTCAGATAGACCCTATGAATAATTTTCAACTGCATGGAATGGGTCCTATTACAGATCAAAATCCTTCCAGCATTTTCATAAATATCCTCCCTTGTCTCCGAAGTGTTGTGAACCCACAAGTCTCTCTCGCAGACAACACAAAGCTGTACAGTCTCGTCTGAGGGGACACTTTCCAACCAATGATAAAGGGTACTGACAGAGAGTGTATTCTAAGCAATAGACACCCTCTTCCCTCTATCAGATCTGTAAGAGTAGGTTAAAAGTGTGTGTGTTTTTTTTACAGCAATTCTCTGATCTGGAACAAAATACAGAAGAGGACTCTACTAGGTAGTCCATACTTACGAGTTATTTGATCAAAGGATATCATTCTTTCTCCTCAAATGAAATGTGGTGGCTCAATAGATAGTACTGCGGCCTCACAGCACCAAGATCCAAGATACGCAGGTTAGATGAATTGGCTGTTGATAAAGCACCCATAGTGTTCTGGGATGTAAAGATTGGGGCATTAGTCAGTGTAAATACAGGATGGTAGGGGAATGGTTCTGGGTGGGCTACTCTTCAAAGGGTCGACGTGGACTTGCTGGGCCCAAGGGCTTGTATCCAAACTGTAGGGATTCTACCAGTTCTAAATCACTCAAGCAAGGTACACCCCTGGCTGCCCACAGTTTAAATCTGGAATCCATTATCCCCACTTGACAACTTGGTATACCATCATAGGGGTAAGAAACATGGTTAAGACTGTATTAGATTAGACTTACAGTGTGGAAACAGGCCCTTCGGCCCAACAAGTCCACACTGACCCGCCGAAGCACAACCCACCCATACCCCTAACCTAACACTACGGGCAATTTAGCTTGGCCAATTCACCTGACCCCGACATCTTTGTGACTGTGGGAGGAAACCGGAGCACCGGAGGAAACCCACGCAGACACGGGGAGAACGTGCAAACTCCACACAGTCAGTCGCCTGAGTCGGGAATTGAACCCGGGTCCACAGGTGCTGTGAGGCAGCAGTGCTAACCACTGTGCCGCCCTTAAAAAGCATCTCACCAGAACCTGCACCCTACCCTAGTAACCCTTCATTTCCCATAGCCAATCCCCTTAACCTTCACATCTTTGGACTGGAGAAGGAAACCAGAGCACCCAGAGGAAACCCATGCAAACTCCACACAAATAGTCACCTGAGGGTGGAATTGAACCCACATCCCTGGTGTTGTGAAGCAGCACTGAGCCAACATGCTGTATTGTAAATTGTCCTCGAACTGATGCATTGTCATTCATGCTTTAACTTTATTGATACTTTTTGGTTTATGACAATGCTCCATAACTACTGTCAGTTTGTCTCAGAACAACAGACTAATAAGGATTCACTTTGTCTGAGAGGGTTCAAAATCTAGCCGTATTGACGCTGAGTCCTCAACGTCCCAGACACTAATATAGGATAATTAAAAGCTTAATTGATAGCTTTTAATCTGGGACATCTACTCCTCACACTCTGTGGGGTAGTTGCAATTTGGTTAGCTTGATAAAGAGTCGCTTATGATGCCAAATAAAAGAGCTAACCCAGCCATTAAGTCTCTTAATATCTGCCTGGGAAACATCAAAGGAAGCATGCACACGGGGTGTAGCAAATAAGGAAGGACATTCATTTTAAGAACAGCTATCCAACCTAGCCAGGATGTTGGAAGTGCATCCCATCTTTGAAGTTCTTGTATAATTTTGTCAAACAAATGGACATAGTTCACGTTAAATACATTTTCAAAAACGGATGTAATCAATATACCGAAATAGAGAAACTCCCCACTCCCGTAACCACTTAAAAGGAAACCAGGATTTACCTTCAATATCAGGTATTTCCCTCAGACCTCCCATAGGCATGGCCAGAAACTTTGTAAAATTAATCTTATAGCAAGAAAAGGCGACAAGCGAATTAATGCATTACATCACGTGAGCTGCCGAAATTGTGGGAATTGACAAAAACATAAAACCCTCATCTGCATACAACATAATCTTATGTGACTTCTATCCCACTTCTGGGGCAGGTATGTTGGCTTAATATTCCCAATTGTAGCAGGATGCCACCATGTTTAAGATTGTTTCAGGGATGGGGAAGAGATCAACCCTTGTGTGGCATTTGTGCGGGTTAATGAAGAAATTAAAATTGCTACTTGTGAGGTCGATCTGCCTCCAGACATCCACCAGCTCTAGTTCTGCACACAGACCCACTAATTGCTTACATTATAACGAGGATATTGGGGGACCTTTGGCCATAAGACAGTTGAAATCTCCTTCGACAATATGTGCCACGATGCAAGATAACTTACTTTGGAAATGTATCTACCAGGATTTTAAGAGGGTGCGCTGGGCATTTAGTGGGTGGGGCAAGAATCGTTCAAAATACAGTATTATTTCCCATAGTTCATGGAAGATACATTCTAACTAGCATGGCTTCTCTCCTATGCCTAGTATTAAAAGACGAGAAATAAACCCTACCAAACCCGCCCTGCTGTAACGTCAAAATGTTCCTTGTCATCAAGGTGCATCTCCTGAAATAGGACAACATCCACCCTCTAGTTTTAAGACTAGAAAGTACATTTTTCCTCTTGACTGGCAGATGGCTCCCCTTAATGTTCCAGGTACACCATTTAAGCATATCATTATCCATAACACATTGTAGCAACATTTCAACTCTAGAGTTTCACATCGAATTACACATCGCTGATCATTAATGAAGAAGACTCATCGAGCCTAAAAACTGTACAAACTAAAACTACTACATCTAACAAGCTCTCAAAACTTTCCAAAGCTAAAAACATAAAAAAAACCAAAGAACAAAATAAAATCCAAAGTTCCAATGACACTCGAAAGGAGAATTTACCTCCCCCGCCAACTGGGGACGCTTACATACCTTAAAACTTTATCTTGTGCCCGCTACCAATATGGAATCCTGGGCAATTAACAACAAAAACCAGGCTTGAACTGCCCTTCGATTAGCACTCAGCCATCACAACTACCTTTGTAACTCCCTCCAGCTTGAGCTGCACCCCAGACACAAGTAAAGAAGGAGAAAAAGAGTAGTAATACTAACGAAGAAGTTAAAAATGAGTACTCCACCCAGTCCCAGCTATAATTTAATACTGGTTAATACTAGAAAAATCCAACAAAATTTCTTTAGGAGAAACATGATTATCTAAATATCCAAGAGTAAAAAGTGAGGTCTGCAGATGTTGGAGATCAGAGCTGAAAATGTGTTGCTGGTTAAAGCACAGCAGGTCAGGCAACATCCAAGGAACAGGAAATTCGCCGTTTCGGGCCAGAGCCCTTCATCAGGAAATTCCTGATGAAGGGCTCTGGCCCGAAACATCGAATTTCCTGTTCCTTGGATGCTGCCTGACCTGCTGTGCTTTAACCAGCAACACATTTTCAGCAATATCTAAATATCCAGCTTACTTTAAAATGCCCATAAAGTTTTCGCTTTCTCTGGAGAGTCAGATGAGTTTGTGGATCCATTGAAAGCAATACAGAGCACCGCTGGGTACCGTAAGGAATACTGAATCAGAATTCCCTTGCACTTCTCTTAATCTCATCAAAAGATTTTCTTTCCTGAATCACCGCCGCTGAAGAGTCCTGAAAGAACATAATCCTGGAGCTCTAGTGAATTAAACCCATCGGATCTTTCCCCTGGGTTCTGAAAGCTTCCATCCCTTTTGTTCATCCCCATAACTAAGTAATTGCGCAAGGACAGGATGAAGGCGTTAGTCTGAGTCTGACTCCCGCGCCGTAATCTGATGAACTGTCTCAGTCTTCACCCTCCTCAGTTTCGAAGTGAAGGGATCGCTGCAGCCAGTTTTTGAAAGTTCTTGAAAAAACTCACCGGCTGACCACCTTCTGTCCGCTCCAGCAAACAGACGATGTGATTATTCTTCATCCTGCCCCTGTTCTGGAGGTCGTCATCTTGTTCAGTTAAGGTGCAGACCTATTTTTCAAGAGCGGGGATCCTCTCCCGAGAGGAATCAATCACGGTCTCTGCCACTGCAGTTCGGCTCTTGGCATCGTCTGTCCTGTTTCCAAGGCTGTCAAGTTGCTGCTCATGTTTTTGGAGCACGGCTGAGAGCGGCTCTAGCCACGGCTGAACTGTTCTTCAATCATGGCTTCAATCATTTCACGTAACTTGATGAACTCAGTGACGAAGACCTGGTGAGTAACTGGGTCTATTGAAGAGCAGAGTGGGTTGCAGCTACAGCCTCAGGTATGCTCTATGCTTCTGACGGGTGCACCATATGTTGGAACTTACTCGATCCTTTCCCGTGTTTTGTCATTGCCCTTTGACAAATCTGGATCACTAAAGATTCTATCGCTCTTTTAGTGCTGAATTTTAAGTAAACGGCTTGGATGGGTGGATTAGAGAACCACTTTGCCCGTGTGTTGATGCAGAGCCCAGCAAAGCAGACCTTCTGGATCTCCGCCATTTTGTATTCCCCCTTAACATTTTATCGATATTATCATTTCATTTTGCATTTATTCCTGGAGGTTCTGAAGCCGTGTTATTTGATACCACTGCCTACATCTCCCCCACACAGCACATTGCTGCCCATTCCTCGATAATCCTTGACTCTGTTGTTATTTATGAACCTTCCGTCTGTGCCTCAAAAATATTCAGTATCTCTGCCTGCAATGGTCTGTGGGGAAGAGGTTTCCAAGAAAGAACAGCACTTTGAGAAAACAATTATAAACATTATGATCTGAGTGTGAGATTAGTTTTTTGTGTCTCCTTATCTGAGAAAGGATATAATTACATTGGAAGCAGTTCAGAGATATTTCATTTCACGTATTCCTGGGGTGAAGGGCTTATATTATAAAGGCTTTAACAGGTTACTCTTGGAATGAGATTGAAACATACAAGACCTTGATAAGTGTGGATTAGTATGTATCCACTGGGTGTTTGTAAAGTGCAAATTTATTGTCATTGTGATAGAACCTCTACAGTGTGGAGGCAGGAAATTCCGTCCATTAAGTCCACACTTACCCACCAAACAGCATCCCACCTGGACGTGCCCCCAATCTTATCCATGTAACCCTGCATTTCCATAACTAACCCATCTAACCTACAATTCCCTGGGCACTATGGGCAATCCACTTTAAACTGCACATCTTTGGACTGTGGCAAGAAACTGGAGCACTGGGAGGAAACCCACACAGGCATAAGGAGAATGTTCAAACTCCACATACAGGGTCGCCCGAGGTTGGGATTGAACCCAGCTCCTTGGTGATGTGAGGCAGCAGTGCTACACACAGATCCAACATATCTCTCTGTTAGTTCTGTTAGTAACTTGTGACTGACTAAAGAAATCTACCTGACTTGTTCTTATCACTGAACCTGACCCAGTCTGAGACATTATCATCGGCCATATCACCAACCTGGTTACATTAAAGTTTGTTGTGAGCAGTGAGGAGTGGGACTAGAAAAGGAAAGAGTGACACCCTCCATCCTCAGTCACAACTGGAGTGAGAAAAAAAATCACAAAGTGGGAATTCATTCAGTGGGAATTCTCTTTCCAAGAAGTTTGGGATGGTTGAATCTTTATATTATATCGAGGCTAGCTTCGTCTGATTTTCCATAGACAGGTCAATCAGGGATAATGGTGCAAGGAGAGAAAAGTGCAGCTGGGACCATAATGAGATGAGCCACGACCTTATTTACTGGTGGAGTAGTGTCAAAGGGCCGAATAGTCCACTCATATCCCTCAGCCCTATGTTGTGATGTTCCATTCTGCCCTTCGGACCAGGCACACAGCGGCAGATCAAGGCCACTCTGTTGGTTAGGTGCAGTTTTGGAAATGCACTTGGAAAATCCAGGCTGGGTCAGGAAGGGACACTTACCCCCAATCCCTGTTTCCAGGCTTCCCCTCTCTGCAACGTCTGCTCCAGATGTGGGTCGTGTTACAGACCCAGATTTACTGTGAATACAGCCCCCATACCCCACCCAGCGTTAACTCAAACAAATCCTCTGCTCACCCGAATGTAGCATTACACAACACAACTTCCGGGAAAATAACCAGTTACTTTGCAAAAGCATAACATGTGAAATTAATAAATTGGAACAAGAGTAGGCTATTCGGCCCCTCAAGCTTGCCCTGTCATTTAATATGAACATGGCTGATCTACTCCAGGTCTAACTCCACTTTCTTGCCTACTCCTTGTATCCCTCCACACCTCTCTGGGTCAGGGAATTCCAGACATTCACTACCTTCTGAGAGAAGATATCACTTTGAATCTCAGAGAGAAATCGATGTTCCATATTCGGTATCTATGTCCTCGTGTTTGAGACTCCACTCAGGAATGGTAACAACGTCTCAACATCTACCTTCTCAAGTCCCTTATGTTACTTGTATTTTTCATCTGTATCACTCCTCATTCATTTAAACCCGAATGAATAATCACCTCACCGTTTTAAAGATTCGCAATAACACCACCCTTTCATCCCTGGATGCCGGCTATTGAACCAACCTAGTTACTTGCTGCATCAGCATGCTGACTTTATGTTTTGTACACAGGAACACTCCAATCCCTTTGTACTGTTCTATTTCTGGAAGTCGTCTCCATTAAATAACAGCCTGCATTTTGATTCTCAGTGTCATCCTCAAACTCGGATGTAAATTGCACTCAGCTCTCTCCTTCAGGCTATCAATATAGAGTGTAAATAACTGATGTCATCGGACTGATAGCCGTGGTCCTTCAGCAGATACACCTTTATCATGAAGATCCATTAATCCTGACTCTCCGATTTCTATGTGTTAAGCAATCATCATCCCATGTTAATACGTTCTCCATCATCCTACGAGCTTCTGACTTGTGTAAGAACTTTTATTTTGTAATACCTTGTGGCAAAACCCTGGAAAGCCTGGTGTTCTAACAGATCCCCTGTATCAAGTCCGCTTGTTACATTCTCAGGCATCTCCAGAAATACTTGCATGATTTTACAGGGAAAAATATAATTTCCCTTTTACAGACCCCCACTGACTCTGCGTGAAGCTTTTCTAAATGTCCATGTTAGCCAGGTTTTCCAAATTAAGCTCGTCCCATCTGCTTTCATTTGGCCCATATGCCTCTCAATGTTTTCCATTCATATGTTTTATCCAAATGAGTTTCAAATGTTGTAGCTGTACTGGCATCCAGCACTCGTACTCTGGCAGTTCATTTCATACCCACACTACCCTCTGTGTAAAAACGTTGCCCCTTCGTCCCTTTTAATTCTTCCACCTTTCACCTTAAACCAATGCCTACTATGGCTGAACACCCCCATCCCGTGGGCAATATCTTGGCTATTCACGCTATCCATACCTCTCATGATTTTAGAAACTTCTATAATGTCATCCCTCAACCATCCCTCAAACTCCATCCAATACTAACTTCAAGAACAAGCATTTAAAGATAAATACTGCAAATTTGAAACTAGAGTAAACATGACAGGTAAATAATACTCAGCCCAAACTGCATACTGTGATTTGCTTTTTCTCCCTATTATATAAACTAAGGCAGCATGAAACGCTTACTAGTGCCAATAAGAAGTCAAGCACCTGATATCCTTTGTCTAAAGGAGGTGATGATCTCGACAGTGAAAACGTATTTATGGCCAGATCTTTATATGCCACATAGTCAACATTCTCCCTCCTGGCCTCCCTATGACCTTGTATGATTGTATCTTCTTTATCTTGCACTCGATAGAGAGAACCCCTTTCCCCCAGTCACATCTTAATTTAAACCCATTTTATATAATCTTCTCGTTCACCACTGCTGAAAGCCGGAATATCTTTGCCACGCCCTCTTTCCCCTGTGACTTGTCTCCCACCTCGGGCAAGGTATTTAAAAGCCAAGTTTCCAATGCTTTTCAGTTGTGAAGAAGTGTCACACTGGGCTTGAAATGCAAACGCTGTTTCTCTGTCTCTGCAGATGCTGACAGATCTTTGGAGTTTCTGCAGAAATGAATAGGCACAGAACAAATTTTCACAAACAACTAACTATGGATACTGGTAATAAAAATACCAAACTTGCTTTAGAAACTGGGAGCTTTGTAGAGGGTCACTGGACCTAAAAGTTAAACACTGCATTCATTGCAGAAGATGCTGCAACATCTTCAGCAATTTCTGTTTTTGGACAATTTCCAAAGAAGGATGTCAAAGATGCTCAAACATCCTGTCCAACATGGAGCGCCGTACACTGGGAACTGAACAATAACGCATGGTGCAAAAGTTCCTTGATTCTGAATCTACATAAGTCTGGCATCACTGACACACAGAGCTTTTAATCATGGTCAGGGAGAATAACAGAGGAAAACACATTCACTTCAAATACAGAAGTTGACATTGTGGAAAAGAAACGATTTAGATCATTACTTTAAATGGATTGAGTTAAAGTAACAAATTAGAGGCGTGACATCAGGGTGAGGCCCTCAGCAGAATAAGATTATGAAAATGCAAGTGTTACTGCATCAGAAACCAGGTTAGGTACAGAATACAGGGCTGATGGGTGAATGGGTCTCGGTGTGAACTGGGGGACAGTCAGTAGAATTGAATTGTTAATATTGTAACTCACACTGGGTTATCATTTGGTGCTGTAGATCACAGCAGCAGCAGAAACAGAATTGTATTCAACGACAATCTGTAACATTTTCCCGACGATAATTCATCAGTCTACCATTACCATCAAGCCGATCCATGGTTCAGTGATGAATGTGGGTGAACATGTCAGGGTCGGAATCACGTGGATCTAAACCTGTTGACAACGCATTAAAGCTACTGCAATTAACTGGTTACATTCCGACCAGCAGAACTAATGTCTGGTGGAGAGGGGAAATGATCCCAAGACTAACAGATTAGATTTAAGCTCTGTTGTCCTGCCAATTCCAAACTTAAATGTCGATGGACTATTAAACAATTTTCTGGAGCAGAGGACTCCACAAATATCCTCATCCTAAATATCGGAACAGCTCTGTATGTCAGTGAAAATTCAAGGATGTGGTGTCTGCACTATCCCCAGCCAGACATGATGAGTGGATGATCCACCTCAAACTCATCAGGTTTCCCACAGAATCACAGATGCCAGTCTTCAAGCAATTCGATTTGCTGTACTGTCATGAGGAAACAGCTGAACGCAGTAGATACGACAAAGGCAATGGGCGCTGACCCCATTCCTGCAATAGGACTGAAGACTTGTGCTGCACAACAAGCCGTGCCCATGGGGAAGCTGTTTCATTCTAGCTCCAACTCTGACATCTCCCTGGCAATGAGGAAAATTAGAGCTGAAAATGTGTTGCTGGAAAAGCGCAGCAGGTCAGACAGCATCCAAGGAGCAGGAGAATCGACGTTTCGGGCCTGAGCCCTTCTTCAGGAATGAGGAAAGTGTGTCCAGCAGGCTAAGATAAAAGTGGAACATTACTCAACTATGTCCAGTCCCTGAGTAGGAGAATAATTACAATCTGACCAATTACCACCCCCTCAGTCCCATCACGACAGTCAAATTGGTGGGAATACTTTTTGATAGAGCTGTCAAACAGCACCGAAATAATCACGTCAATGTGGTTTCCGATGAATTCCCATGCGGAGATGGTACTGTAGTAGAAATAGCATTGGATTACGAATCCAGACTAGGCCAATACTCTGGCAGCTGGAGGAATTTGAAAATAATTAATAAAATATCGAGACCTAAAATCTGGTGTCAGTGATAGTGATCTTGTGTCCAATGTTGATTGTAAACATCGATCTCCTACACCAATATACTTTCAGGAAGTGAATCTCCCGTGCTTTCTTGGTCTGGCCTAAAAGTGACTCCAGACGCACAGAGTGTCTCTGAATCGGCCAAGTGAGACACTCCAATGTATCAAACTACTCTGAGGTCTTAAAGGATAAAACCGGACAGAACATCTGGCATCAACCTCGTTATCAGAAAAGGGAATGGGAAACACACTCCTGTTGACCCTGCATAGACATCCTTCCTAACATCTGAGAGCTTTCCCACAGACTGCACAGAAACATCGGGAGAGGAGGAGGTCATTCAGCACATTGAGCTTCCCCCATGCTATTTCATGTCTGAACATCTCCTTAATGCAGTTTCCCCCACACAATGTTCATACCCAAAATATGTTTAAACATTATGAAATATAGTGCCTTCGGCCCATCAATATATAGGGAGTTCTCTGATAACACTTCTTTATTAAGTACGATTTGACTGCAATGCGGTTCGTGAACTGTTTTTTATCAAGTGAACTATCATCCCTGCTTCAAATCTGTCACACACTGACAGAGTTTTATATATCTCACTGAGATCTCCACACATTTTCCTAAAGCCCATGGAATACAGGCCCAGTCACCCCAAACTCTGCTCCAACAACTAACCTGTCATCCCAGTGATCAGTCTGGTCATCCTTCACTGCACTCCCTTAATGTCAGGTTTGCCCTTTATTAGGTAAGGACACCAAAACTGCACACAACACTGCACAATGTTCGAGATGGGGTTACACCAAGACCCTGGACAGTTGCAGTGAATGACCCTTACTCCTGTATTCTAAATACCCCTGAAATGAAAGTGAATAAAACATTTATCTTCCTACCTGCTTTCTGCTTATGCAATATTGCTTTCAGTGACTAATGTACAGGGAGATGCAGATTCCTTTCAATGTTACAGCTCCCCACTTGGTGTGTCTATGCACAATGTATAGAGCGTGCCAATGCCTTTCCCAGCATTGACTTCCCTGTTCAGAACTCACTGCCCTACATGGACTCGGAAGACTGTGCAGAAATAAACAAAAATGCAGCTTAAGTTCATTTATAGATCAACATTTTTCAACCAATCCCTTTTCCACTGATAAGCTGCCATTCAATTGATCCCATCAAAGTACACAACCTCTCATCTCTGCCATTTCTATCCATCTGCCAGATATTTGGCCAGTCACTCCACTTGTCTCAATCACCTTGGAGCCTTTTTTTTTAACATCCTCCTCATCCACTCACAAGCTGACATCGTTTAGTGTTGTCAGCAGACTTGGGACCATTGCAATTGAGCCCCTCAACCAAAGATATGATGTGTATTGAGAATAGCTGGATGCCAAATCCCGATCCTTGTTATATCCTCCAAGCCTTCCATTCAAAAACATGGTTTTATTCCAACTCACTGCTTCCTGCCAGCTCTCCCATTCTAAAACCATGACCATATATTAGCCCCAGTCCCACAGGATTCGAATTTGCACAAAAGGCTTGGGGCTTTATCAAAAATCTTTCTGAGATTCCAATTGTATTGCGTTGATACCTTCTCCATAATTTTGCTAACAGCCACTTTCTCAAATCTGATTCTTATTCCATAAACCTCTGTTGACTTTGTCTATGCCCATTAATTTCAGTCCAATATTTTCTCTAAAACGTTTTAGTTGCTAATTTCATTCTATTCCTTTTTTCTCAGCAGACTAAAGTTCCCTAGAATTGCGAGGAAATTTTATTTTTGCTTTTTTTTTGTGAAGGCATAACTGAAGTATTTGCCCCATTAATCCGCTATTTCCCTGTCCTCAATTATCTGGTACAGAATGTAAGGAAGCTGCACCTTTTTCTCTTAATTTTGTCATTGACGTATTTTGAGAAGATATTACAAGTTCACTCATATACACTTTGATAAGATATTCTTCAGAAATCCATCAATTCCTATCTTAAGCTACTGAATGATTGACCTTTCACAGCCATACAATCGCAGAAGCACAGACTCTGCACTGTCAGAAATACAGCACGGTCTACATTAGCCCCACTTTCCAACACAAAACTCGTCGCTGTGAATCTTATGGCATTTCAAGTGCACAACCATGTATTTTTTAATGGTTTTGAGGTTACCGTAACAATTCCCCTCTCACGAAGTGCATCCCAGACCCCAACATACTTTGGGTGAAAAACAGTCCTCAAATTCTCACTAAGCCTCAAACCCTTCACTTCAAAAGTGTGTCCCTTTGACTAAAAGGGCCAACTGCTGTCTGTCCACCCCGTCCATGTCCCTCGCAATCTTATCCTCCTGATTCACGTCCCCCTTAGTCTTCTCTGCTCCAAACTAAACAACCCGAGCTTATCCTGCCTCTCTCCAAAGCTGATATGCTCCATCCAAGGGAACATCCTGGTGAATCTCCTCTACACCCTCTCCAGTGCAATCACATCCTTCCTGTAATGTAGCTCCCAGAACTACACACAGTATTCCATCATGGCTAACGAAAGTTCCGCATAGCTCTTATAATCTATGTTTCGATGTGTGAAGGCTGCGTTTACGCTCCCGTATGCTTTCTCAAATTTTGTGTTACCCTGTCCAGCCACAGTCAGGAATATGTGGAGAAGCACTCACTGAGCTTCCTCTTGTTCTGCCATTCATTTAGTCCTCCGCTGCCTGGATCCTTCTTCCAAAGTGCATCACCTCATATTTATCAGGGTTACATTCCATCTGCCATTGATGTGACCATCTGACCATTCCATCTGTATCTTCCTGTAACATAAAGCCTTCCTCCTCACTGCCAACCACCCAGCCTATCTTTGTATCAAACACAAACTTACTCATGTCACCCCCCACCCACCCCTCGTCCATGTCACCCCCCACCCCTCGTCCATATTCACAGCTGCATCCTTTATGATAAGGTTTAAAATCAGGAAACACCAGCTTATAGTCAACAGGTTTATTTGGAGGCACGAACTTTCGAAGCGCTGCTTCTTCATCAGATTGTGCGCTTTGATGAAGCACTTCGAAAGCTAGTGCTGCCGCAAAATCTTTTGGAGTATAACCTGGTGTCATGCAATTTTTAGCTTTGACCACCCCAGTACAACACCAACACTTCCGAATCAGAAATATTAAGAGGCACAACATTGATCCCCGTGGTACACCATTGGACACGAGCCTCCAATCGCACAAACAGCCTTCTACAACCACCGTTTGTCTCCTACCACTAAAGTTGATTTGGTTGCGACTTGGCAAGTCACTAATGAATCCTACCTGTTCCCTGATTATTCTGTTCCGCTGGACACACTTGGAGAATATCTGGAGATTCTCACTTACCTTGCCTGTCAGTAGGTTTCCATGCCCCTGTGTTAGTCAGTCCCCTCCAAGTGAAGAATTTCCACCTTATTGCAGTCTTAACTGGCCTGTCCCAGATCCTGCCATTGTCTGTCTTGAATGTGGAATAGACAGCGAGGGAAGCGTTCTGTTAATTTCCAACTTGTCATATGTTTTGTGAATTTTCTAAATTCACTGTGACCCACCTCTCATTGCTTAAATCTCTAGAGAACACAGGCCGAGTTTCCTCATCAGGCAATCTCACCATCTGAGGGATTAATCTGGAGAATTTCCATTGCACTTCCTCTGTGGTCAGTATATTCTTTCTGAGATTCGGTCACCAAAACTGTACACAATATTCCAGGTACAGCCCCACCAACACGCTGTGAAACTGATTCAACATGTCTTTACATCAATGTTCTGACTCTCTTAAATGGAGGCGAAACAAACTTTAACTTTTCACTTACATATATTCCTCCAAATACCCTTCACATTCATTGCATTTACGAACTCACTGAGATCTTATAGGAACCCTTCCGAAAATCCAATATATGCCACTTCTACTGTTCCCCATTATCTATACTGTACGAAACAACTTTGAACAATTCCGAAGTTTATCAAGTATGATTTCTCTATCAGAAATGCATGCTGATTCTCTTCATTGTTGCTTTTAATTTCTGAAATAGCAAAAACGTCACCCTGTGTAATAGATTCTAACAGTTTCCCTACAGATGTCAAGTTAACTGGTCTGCAGTTCTCCACACTATGTATTTTACCCTTTGTAGCTGTTTGGATCCCTTCCATTCATCGATCGTGCTTGGTTCACGTTTATCCACAATAGTTTCCAGTCTCTGCAGAATGTACAGGAAAATAAAACACAGTCATCAACAGTGCAATTAATACTACTATTGGTGATTTATTTCCGACATTTTGATAGGAAGTACATCTGTTTCGTCAGACTTAGCAATGCTCAATCCAGCTGCATGTTCAAGTATTACCTTGTTACTGATATGAATTGACTTTATGTCTTTAGCTCCAGGAATCCGATATGATCACTTTGTATTACTGGCTGATTTTTTGGATCTTCCTCCATGAAGACAGATGGCTGTTTTCTTGACCATTTCCCTGTTCTCCACAATGACCTCTCCTCTCCCGATTACAAATTTTCACATTTGACTTTGTTTTTATTTTGTTTCCTTTGAAATGTAGATCGCAGATTAATGTAGTCTTTGTGTTCCTGCTTGTTAGCATGTATTTTCTCTTTTTGATTTCCTTTTCTGTTTCATGGCCTTCCTTTTTGGGATCGTTAACTTCTGAGAATTCTCAGGTTTCCACAACAGCTGGAATTCTTCTGAAGTCACTTCCTATGATTAACATATTTTCTAATTTGTTATGTTAACCATCATTGAGTCACTTCCTCACTCTTTGGTGTTTGTACCTGAAATAAATAGACGTATGTTTCAGACTTTGCAGTATTTCTAAATCCTCCTGGTCCTGACCAGTTATATTCAGGAACACCGCAGGAGGATGGGAGGATAGAGAAGAAATTGCGGGAGCACTGCTTGGCTCTTTTCTATCATCACTGGCCAAGGATTGAGGTCCTGGACAACTGGAGCATAGGGGATGCTGAGCCCGTTCCCAAGAAATGCTGCAAAGATAAACCTGCGAACTAAAGACCAGTAATCCTAAAAGCTAGTGGGTGGTTTTTTTTTCGAAGATTCGGAGAGATTGGATATCCATGCACTTCGAAAGACAGGGTGTGATGCGGAGTAAGATTAGAATGGTGCTGGAAAAACAGAGCAGGTCAGGCAGCATCCGAGCAGCAGGAAAATCGATGTTTCGGGCAAAAGCCCTTCATCAAATTCAGCATGGGAGTTTGTGCAAGGGAGATCATGACTGACAATTTTGTTGGAGTTCTTTGATAAAGTGACCAGCAACATTGAGGAGGTCCGGGCGGTATACGTCGTCTAGATGGATTCTAGTAAGGCCTTCAATAAGGTTCCATATGGTACGCCGGTCTGGAAGGTTAGATCGCATGGAATTGAGGGGGTGCTGTCAAATTAGGTACAACATTGACTTGATGGTAGGAAGCAGAGATTAATAATGGAAACATGCTGGTCAGACTGGAGGCATGTGAATAGTGGAATGCCTTAGGGGTTGATGCTAGGACCACTACATATTACATATATCAATGATTTACATGAGAATCTACAGGCATGATTTGTAAGTTTGAAGACGGCAATAAAACAGGCGGCATCGTGGAGAGTGAGGAAGGTTATCAGAAATTTCAGAAATTACAGCAGTATCTTGATCAGCTGGGGAAGTGGGCTGAGAAATGGTAAATGGATTTTAATATTGATCAGTGTAAGGTCTTGCATTTTAGAAAGTCAAATCAAGGTTGGAATTTCATTGTGATTGGTTGGGTCCTAAGGAGTGTACTGGAACAGAAGGACCCTGGAATTCAGGTGCACGGTTCTCTGGAAGTTGATTCAGAGATAGACAGTGAAGAAAGCTTTTGGCACACTGGCCTTAATCGGTTTATATCACTGAGGATCGAAATTAGGGAGCTATGTTGCAGTTATACAGGATGCTGGTGAGGCCATATTGGTAGTGTTATGATCAGTTTTGTTTACTTTGCTATTAGAAGGACGTTATTAAACCGGAAAGAGTGCAGAAAAAAATTACAAGGATGTTGCCAAGGTCTCAATGGTCTGAGTTATAGAAAGAGGTTGGACAAGCTATGATTTGTTACTTTTGTGTGCATGACACTGAGGGAGGATCATATTGAGGTTTATAAGATCATGTCAGGCATGGATAGAGTGAATGCACCCAGTCATTTTTCCCAGAGTTGGGTAATCACAGACTAGAGGGCATCAGTTTAAGATTAGAGGGGACAGAATTAAAGGGAGCCTTTTTAACACAGGAACTTTTACGCATATGGAATGAGAAGTGGTTGAGGCGGATACATTAACAAAATTTAAAAGGCATTTGAACAAACACACGGATAGGAAAGGATTAGAAGGATACAGGGCAATGGCAGGGAAATGGGGTCAGCGTGGATGGACATTTTGGTCGGAATGGACCAGTTTGGTCTGGTGGGCCTGTCTCCGTGCTGTTAGACTCTATGGCTCTAACAACCATTGCTTACCACTGAATGTTACATTGTACTTTCCAAATTCACTGAAAATATCTTGACACTCTAGCCTCCAGTCTTCCATGATGTTTATCTAGAATATTCAAGCATTCTATATTGTATACAGACACCTTGGAAAATGCATCTTATATATGCCATTATCCCTTAAAAGCTGCTTCAGACCAAGGTTAATAATTCGCCATTCTGACCATACAACATCAGATTCAAAATAACCTGCTCTCTACTTTGCTTCACAACGTACTCTTCAACCCACCTCATATACACTTACCGAACTTATTTTTCACAGCTGTGTCATAGTTAACACAGCTTAGATACAACTTGAGACCATTCAATAAGACTGCGGTATCCACAATACTTGCCTATCTAATTTCAAGAGCATATGATGCTCAGATTTTCTGCTACCGTTTTGGTTTTGAAATATAACACACCAATATTTGCTTCTCCTTGCTATCTGTAAACTCTACCGAAACTGATTCTGTGGAAGCTGAGGGACAGGTCTGTGTCGTTATTAGTGACAGACTTGGACAAGACATTCAGGGATGCTTACCTCGACGCTAAGATGATCTGAAGAAATGGCCCACAATACTGGACAAACAACAATATCCTCCTCACTCTGTTAGGATAAGAGTTACCATATACTCTCTGCTCCCTCACACTCACTGTATATCTGTTATGGCACCTAACCCCGAACAAGGTTCATGCTCTGTCTCCAAATAAGGCTCTGGCACTCCCACTCTCACTATTGAATTCAGCAACTAATCATACTATATGGATTCAAAACTGTCGACTGACCCATTCCAGATACCTCACAACACCCCCCACCTACACCAACACAAACAGTCGGGTTACCCAGTCCCACTCTCCCTCCATCCCTTTCTCCCATTCGAGGAGAAACAGCCTGAATAGGATAGAAAGGGCCAAGCCGTTTAGTGGATTGCCCGATATGCGTTACCTCACTCCCCTCCACCCTCCATGTGCGGAGAACTCTTGAAGAGCTGGAGAGGACCAGGACGCCTCGTGTGGAGAGTCTGAAACATCCACGTCCTACTGACCAGTTAAGGAGCAATGTTCAGTGAAAGACGATTCTCAAAGTAAACCCACTGACAGTTCCAACAACAGTCCTTACACTTCCAAAAAAAATACACAGATACCTCCCTGCACAGAGATGCAGACACAGAAATATATAGATGAACACACACACACAATACTTACCAGGAGATAGGTATACATACACGTATAAACACACAAATATATATGCAGTCACATACAAATGGACATAAATACAGATCGAAACACAGGCTGAAACACAGACAGACTGATGTAGACCGTAAACACACAGATAACAAGCATATGGACACAGACACACACAAACACAGGTACACACACACATACAGACACAAACAGAGGCACACACACACACACACAGACACACACACACACAGACACACGCACAAACACTTACTCACATACAGATACACAGAGGCACAGACACTAGTGTCATTAAGACACAATTCAATATGTTTTTGATTTGTAAGGAGATCAAGGATTCTAGATAGAAGACAGAAGAATGAGGTCATGTACAAATAAGAAATTATTGAACGGAAGTTCCGACTCAATAAGCTGAATGGCCTCAATCTGCTCATTTCCTTAATGCTCCTGCGGTATTATGCTGTCAGGCATTCTCTTCCTGAGACAGCAGCAGAGGCTGGGTGCGATACATATTTGATTGGGAAGGGGCAGTGGGAATGTGGGGTAGGTTTGGAGTCCGGAATGGATTATGTTCCAAATTATTCCTAATTATTCTGTCCATATGTCTGAAAAGAGGTGGTGATTTGATGTTCAGTTAACACAGTTTTAAAATAACAATCCGACAATGAAATAAGGACGTCCCTTTCACTTTAGTGTTGTGCTGCTGTGGTGTTCTCATCCTCAAGGAGCAGTGAAGACTCGGTTATTGAAGATATTCAAGGCTGAGCTCGACTGATCTTTACTGGATAGAAGGGTCAGTGTTTATTGGGAACAGACAGGAAATGGATGGTCAGACACACTCGGATTAGCCATGAACATTCTGAATGGAGAAGCCGAATGGGCAACTTCTTCCCCTATCCCATGTGTTGTTCCCTCAATCCACTCCTCGATGCTGTTACAGGGTTGGGGAAAACTCTATTCAGTCAGACAGGATCGTTACAATGACACAGGAGAAGACCATTCTGCCCCTCTAAGGAATTACACAGGAATATAGAATGAAGTACACTAAACAGTCCAGGAGGAGGCCATTCAACCCACCTGAGCTGCTACACAGGAACAGTGAAGCTGTCGCTAACAGGAAATAGAGAATAGAGATAAATGTTTATTTTCAGGTTGCAAAACTGTAACTGATGGAGTTCCTCAGGGATAACTGTGGGATCATCAATGATCAACAATCTGTATCAAAGACCTGGAGGAAGGAGAGGGAATGGCTTGGAGCTCAATTAGCTCGTACACTAAGATGGTCATTCAATGTGTCGTCAAATGGAGATAGTGAGTCTGCAATGTGATACCAGCAGGGAAGGTTAGTGAGCAAACCTTCAGCATAAATAACAATGTAAGTTGTCAATTTTGGCATGAAGGTTGAAACAATTGTAAATAATTTAAATGGAGAGAGATTGCCGAACTCTGTGATACAGGAGGTTTCCATGTTCTTGCGACATGAATCATATGAAGTAGGATGGAGCAAGTGATTTGGAAGGTAAGTGGAATGATGCTGTTTTTGGCAAAAGGTATCAGGTTTAATTGCAGGAATGTTTTACTGCATCTGTACAGGGCATTGCTGAGACCACACCCGATGCACTGTGTACAGGATTGATCCCATAACACTAAAATAAAAAAGATATAATTATTTTCGAAGATTTTCAAAGAGGTTTCCCTTTACTCATTCCTGGAATGCCGGCCTTTTGTTATGGGGGATTAGCAGTTTTGATCTTAGCTGAGAAATAGTATTGAACCATCCATGACTTTCTGAAAAGTGCATCAGCTGGAGGCATATTACCTCCTGTCAGGGAGACTAAAGCTAGAGAATAAACTTTAAGAAACAGATGCATTGATATTAACACACATACTATGAAGACACCTACCAATATTTACAAATTACACAGACACATGTAAGCATGTCTTCAAATTATAAAGTGGGAACATTTGTTTGCGATTGGAAGGAATTGTGTACAACAAGAGCAATGACACACCTGCATATAATCCATAATCAGGTTTTCCAGAGAATGTTCCAGGAGATCGCACATGGTCCAGTTTGGTGTTCAGTGACAAAATTGCATGTTCCAACACAGAGAGAGATAAAAATGTTCCCTGTCTGAGAGGCAGCAGTCGATTGATCCCTCTCTCTTACTTTGTTCCGCCCCATAGCAAAGTGTGAGATCATAAAATCCTTGCGTCATCTTTACCACTTGTGAAGGATTCCTGGTGAGGATTCACTGGAATCTCTCCATTGCCTGAAACAAAGGGAATTCAGCCAAATCCCAATGTTCCAGAAATAAATCTCACTCCCAGTAACTTGTGTGAGCAGTACAACTTCAAAGGTAGAATAACATTTAGAGCACTCTATCATTTTACCATTTGTGATGAGTTCAACTTTCTGTTTCTCACATTTTTCTAGAAAATGGCCTACTTTGCGACCTATGTCATTGGCCACATCACTAAATTGGCTGCATTTAAGATGTGTGTAACCAGTGGAGGAGTGGGACTGGAAAAGGACATAGTGACCCTCCAACATTTGTTGGAACACAAATGAGAAATTCTCAAAGGGCTGTTCAAGTGGAAATTCCCTTCCCCAGAGGATTGTGGTGCCTGGATGTTTGCATTTATTCAAAGTTGTTTTTGTATGTAGTAAAATGATAAAAAGACAGAAACGTGCTGCTGAGACCAAAACCACATGAGTGGTGACAAAATCGTTAATGGCCCACTCCTGCTGCTCAGTCCTGTGTTGCTATGTTCTATTCAGCTCCTCACAGCTCCAGCAAGGAACAGATCGTGGCCACTTGCTCCAAATACCTGCTCAACAGTAACATAGAATCTTATTCAGTCCCTCAAGACTATCGTACATGGTTTGGTGTCTGTTGGAAAATATTATTTGGTTCGAAACAAATCTCTAGTCCCTTTACATCGTGGTTCCTCTCTGCAACTTGTGGTTCATTTGTTGGTGATATTATAGACCCAGATTCACGGTGAATACAGTCCCCATACCTCAACTCGAGATGACTCACAAAATCCCTTACTCTCTCTGATTGCAACGTTTAATAAAATAACATTCAGGAAGATTAAAGCCATTAACTTTGCAATTACTGAATATGAGGACAAAAGGAACAGGATCAGATAATTCGGATGATCAAGCAATTGTATACCGTCATGGCTGATCTACTGTTGACAGTAACTCCTCTTTAATGCCCAATTCTTCACCCCTTAGCTCTCTGACAAGTCAAAAATCCATCTATCACCTCCTTAAATGCTTTCAGTGATATAGCTCCCCTAGCTCTATAGCCCAGATCATTCCCGACAGTGATTACCTTCTGTGAGAGGAAAGCCCTCCCTACACATACACCAACACCTATTGATATGAACAAGGGTTGAACACAGGGACTCAGGAAAGAGCGAATGGTTTTGACACCAAGGCTCCGTTTGTTTGAGGATGGCAACGGGACCACCTACTTATTTGAGCTCAATGTGGATCAGATGTAACCTTCCCACTGGACGGGATCTTTCAGAACACAAATACAGAGGTTTGGGGTCAATCGCCAACAACCCTCTCAGTCCCGGTACATCTCTGCAGGAGATCCTCAGGTTAGCCTCCTCAACACAAACATCTTCAGCTGCTCCAGCAATGTATTTTCCCATCATAAGATCTGAAGTAGGAATGATGACTGAACATCACAGAATGTTCAGAACATTTTGTCCCCCATCTGCTCCTGAACCATTCTGTGTCCATGTGCAGCAAGACCCGGACAGCATTCCGGTTTGTGCTGTTAAAGTGTCGGTAACATTTATGTAACAGCACGGCCAGACATTGCACATTTCCACAGTTAAAAAAGCTAACTCAGCATCTTCAGCTGGTTGCACACGGGTATGGGCTAACATTCAGGAACAGGAAGAGTGACACCACATTCAATACTCCTGCCTGTTACACAGGAAGAAGAGTGGTCTGTTCAGTGCGTCGAGCCGTTAAACAGGAACAGGCAGAGCCCAATCAGACCCTTAAACCTGTTCCATGAGACCAGGAGGAGGCTATTCATCCCTCTGAGACAGTTATACAGGAACAAGACGGGGTCACTGATATTCTAACATGACAAACCAATGAAACCGAGACGGCACTGACAGAGGAGTCCATGATGTTAATCATGGTTGCATTGTTTGTAGAACGTGTGCTGCTTTAACATAGTTTGCTGGCAATGAGGAGGGAAGCCAAATAATTTGTGCCAAGTCTCAAGGAGGCATCTTCCATCGCCGAGAAGACACATCCACCGTCTCCATGGAAGTCAGAATCTGGTGGGAATAGTTAACTATTTTATTATGAACGCATTGTGGCTGCTGTAGGGATTGCGGATAATGAGACTTTCAGTGCAGGACCATACACCAAATGCACTGTATTAATGTGGGGAGAGTTTATTAAACGACTGGCCCTCTGTCTCTCTCATGCGACACGGGGATTGGGTGTGGAGTGAGGGGAATATTCTCAGAGGCTCTTAAACTATCGAAAATCATGCAACCCGAGTAAAAAAGAAGCCATGGAATATTTCACTGTATCAGTGTCTATTTAGAACATCGTGAGTGACTGTCCTTCCCCCTCAAGTTTCAGTATAATCGCCTCTCATTCTCTCACAACGCCAGAGATTAATCTTCAGTGTCTCGGCATGGTACCATAATCCCAGGGATTAGTCTGGTGAAACTCCATTGCACACTCTCTGTGGCAAGGCGATCATTCCTTATAAAGGAGAGAAAGTCTGTCCACAATATCCCAAATGCTGCTTCAACAACACTCTCAGCGATGATCACAATAACTCTTTTTCCGCTGTGACATCTCCGTTCCTTTCCTGTCGTGTAAAAATACTTTCCTTCTCTCAGTAATTCTGGAAAGAGTTAACTCTTTTATAATGAATGTATAGTTGCTGCTGTCGGGAATATGGATAACGTGACATTCATTGTAGGATCACGCACCAATTGAACTGTATTAATGTTGTGAGAGTTTTTTTAAAAGCCGGAGCCTCTCTCTGTCTCTCTCTCTCTCTCTCTCTGTCTCTCTCTCTCTATCTATCGATCTATCTATCTCTCCTCTCTTTCTCCTCTCTTTCTCTCTCTGTCTCAGTTGAAATAGGGAGTGGGGGTGGTTGGGTGGAACGTTCTCAGAGGTTCTTAAACTATCGAGAATCATGTAATCTGAGTTTTTAAAAAAGCCATGGAACTTATCACTGTATCATTGTCTGTTTAGAACATCATGAGTGATTGCCCATCCCCCTGAAGTTTCAATGCAATCACCTCTTATTCTCTCACTCACTCACTGCTCATGGTGCCAACATCCCAGGGATTAGTCTGGTGAAACTTGAGAGAAAGTCTATCCACAATACCCCAAATACTGCTCAACAACACTCTCAGGGATTGTCAAAAAACATATTTTCTCTCAGTTAGACATCGCCATTTATTTCATGTGCCACAAAAAGCCATTCCTTCTCTATGCACAACGACTGACATGGAATTTATAAGTGCCTTAGATCTGTACGTCAGCATCAATAAAGTCAGCACCAGAGATACCTGTGGAGATGTGCATCACTCTTGGGGAGAATTGCAATGAGACTGTATACACCTAAAATAGGGGATGATCACGGACCTGAATGGAAATGAGATGAAGCAATACAGAAAACAGGCAGAGAAAGGGAGCTATCTTTACCTTTATTCTTCTCTCACAGGATGTACCAAGCCGTGGTCAGGGCAGCATCTTATGCAGATCTTGAACTGAGTGGCTGGGTCAGCTGTTCCACAGTACCGTAAATAGTAAAACTATGGGTTCATAGTGTTCCAACACAGGATAATTCTTCCTGTTTAATTAAAACCAGCAACAGAGAAAAGATTTATCCCATGCTGTAATCTGTGATAATTCTAGAGTCCAAATCTATTTAAAGTAAAAATGAACAACTTTACTTCTTAAAGTATAACAGAGAATAATAAACGAACGACTATTTACAACTTCTTCCTCTAACCTATCATTTAGCTTCCCCCTCCACAATACTAGTCAGATAAAACTCCTAATTAAGATTTACAAAACAAAACTTCTTATCTCACAACCAGGAAGCTTTCAGTTCTTCTCCATATTTCTGTCTTCATTTCTTCTTGGGGACTCTGCTTCACCAGTTACTAATCAATAAAGGTACCTATATGAGAGCTATTTTTCAGGCAGTCTTTGCATGCTGGTAGCTTGGCAGTTCTCCTCTCAACTGTTCAATTTTCCATAGTCTTGTGCGGACAAACTGTTGGATTGTATCATTGGCTGTTACGATTGTCAATATAAAAAAAATAAAACTTGGTTGGAGATGGTTATTTTGGGGTATAATTTAAAACTTGTTACAGTTGAATTTGTTTCGAGACAATGAGCTAATCGGGTTGTTCGACTGAATGTTACATTATGTCTATTTTTCAGAACTCTTGGTGCTGTCAGGTAGTTATTGTTGGTTTTTCATTCTCTCAAAGGTACAGTACTTCCACGTGTTCATCACAGAAGTTACACGGAAACCTGACGAGGGAAGCATGACACATTGACTTCCCCAAAGTACTTGAGGTTAGCAGATTGGTTTTCATAACAAATGATAATGATTGATTTTAAACTCCCCAATTTCCGTCATGCGATATCAGCAGACCATTATTCTCTGGCTCTAGATTTTGAGTCAATGGCTGGACCACCATAAACTGCCTTCCGTTATGTGCAGAGAACAAGTTAAACATTCTCAAGAGCAACTATTTAGTGACAGACATGTGATTACAAGGAACGTGAAACTGTTGCATCCGGATTGAACAAAGGCACAAATGATTTATTCAGATATTGCACTGAGACTGAGGTCGAGACTGGGATATCACGAGGGTTGTATTGGACAGGATTGGTGAGTGGGGAGGAGTTGGAGATGTAAATCTGTGAAGGGCAAAATAGATTATGGAGTTTGAGAAGAGTCTGGTTCCTTCTCGCATATCAGTGAATAATATATAAATCTTAGTTTGATAGTTATAGTATATAAGGAAATAATTTTTTGTTTGGAACTGAAGATATTGATTTGCACTTTCCAAAATCTAGATATCATGAGCAGAAATTCAATTCAACCCTGTTTAGTAGACAAATGTAAAGACTTACCAGGAACACCAACTATTGCAAGGATGGGATAGTAACCACCTTGAATAATCCAAAGGATATCCAGGATCCGATATGCTAATGATATCCAAGGCTGAGAAAGCCAGTAAAGACCCGAGGATAAACTCCTGTCCATTGTTGGAACATTCCAGTCTATTATTCTCAGATTCTGATTCTGATCCATTGTTAGAACATTCCAATTCATGGTCCTCAGATTATGAACAATTATTGTAACGCTCCTGTCTAATGTTCTCAGATTCTGATCTCTCCTCCCCCTCTCTCTCTCGAGCTGCTGATCCCCGTTAGTGCTGCTAGTGATGCTCCTACTCACACTATGGGATAGCACATTGAACAGAGCCCATTTATCTTTCAACGATGGAAACTCTCCACTGGGATAATTAGGATCCACGGAGATTGACATTAATCACAGTCACTGAACAAATAGCTCCATTTAACCCCTTTGAGTTCAATATTGATTTTATTAAAATTCAAAATAACGTTTAAATGTATTCATTTAGCTTGGGATACGTGCGGGTGGCCAAGTGAAGGAATATTGGAGATGGTAGATTGATTGTGTATAATCATTCAATCTGCCTTGGATGTGGGAGTAATGTCAAACGATTGTCAGAACATAAACAAATTTCTCCGTTTATAAATGGAAACATACAAACTGTAACTACTGATCAGTGATTATAATGTCAGTAAAATATGGAGAGAACGTTTGTAGTCCATAACCTGACAGGCAAATGTGCCTACGACAACATGAGTTATAATAGACAAATGGCATGAACAGAGAATATGATGTGACACAAAATACAGATGGTTAGTCGAGGATCAGAGAGGGCAGGTGAGTGTCGCGCTGTTAATGTTGTTGATGTCAATCAACTGTGATTAAGTAACATTCATTGGTTTTCAATTTCAGTGTGATTACATTATTGGGGACATGGCTGCAGAGACTGGAGGGAGGGAACATGATATTTCCCAGTCATCAGTATTGGGATGTTACTCTTTATAAATCATAAGAAAATCAAATTCCAGGATACATCTCCAATGTGGAATGAAGAGAGCCAATTTAACCATACCACCAGAAGACATTGGAGCAGAAATTTGGCCATTCAGCCCATTGGGCCTGCTCCGCCATTCAATGATGGCTGTTAAGCTTCTCAACACCATTCTTCCGATTTCTATCTGTAACCAGTCATCTCCTTTACAATCAAGAACCTATTTGTCTTACTCTTAAATGTACTCAATGACCTGGCCTCGACAGCCTTCAGTAGCAGTGAATTCCCTAGATTCACCACTCTGGCTGAAGAGGTTCGTCTTTATCTGTGTTTGAAAAGGTCTTCTCTTTACTCTGTCCCCTCGGGTCCTAGTCTCCCCTCCATTGGAAATATCTTCCCAAAATCCACCCTCTCCAGATCATTCAATATTCTGTAAGTTTCAATTAGACCTCCTAACATCCTTCTGAACTCCATCCAAAATAGACCCAGAGCCCTCAGATGTTCTTCATATGTTAAGTTTTTCAATTCTCGGACAACTTTTGTGAATCTTATCGGAAAATACTCCAGGGTCAGTACATCCTTCCTGAGATATGGGACCCAAAACAGTGCACAATAATCCAAATGTAGCCTGACCAAAATCTTGTAGAGCCTCAGAAGTACATCCCTGTATTTATATTCAAGCCTTCTTGAAATAAATGGAATCATTTTATTTGCCTTCCCATCTGCTGACAACCTGCAGGTTTGCATTTCAAGATCCTTGGACTAG